>NC_137772.1:150121166-150308666 GCF_963455305.1 Plecotus auritus
ATGTTGTTAACTATAGTACAATATTGTACAGCAGATCTCAAGAACTTATTCATCTTACTTAAGTGAAACTTTGTGCCAATTGATTAGTAATTTCCTCTTTCCCCTACTCCCAGAACCACCATTCACTCTATAGATGCCTCATATAAGTGGGCTCATACAGTGTTTGTCTTTCTGTGACTGGCTTATTTCACTTAGCAGAATGTCCTCAAGTTTTATACATGTTGTCAAATGCTGCAAAATTTTATTTTTTATAAAAGCTGAACAGTATTCCTTTGAATGCATGTAACACATTTTAAAATCCATTCCCTTGACAATGGACATTTGGGTTGTTTCCACTTCTCAGCTATTGTGAACAGTACTGCAATGAACATGAGGGTGCTAATATGTACAGAATGAAAGAAATATTTGCAAAGCTCTGATAAGGAGCTAATCTTCAAATATATAAGAAAATATTATAAATATTTTAAAATTCTGACTCACTGGAGCCTAAGATAAAGCAGACACAAGTAAAAATGTAATGTAAGAGACAGATAGGGGAATTGAGTCTATAATCTACTTAGAACTGGAGGGCAGTCATGATTTATTATGCCTATTTCACTTCAAAATATAAGCTGTACTCTTCCTAAAGCAGGTATTTTTACTAGCGTTTATATACAGCTCACAAACTATAACTAAAGTAAAAATTTAGGCTCATGACTGGAACAAAGAAAATAGAAACCATTTAGGCCAAAAAGAAAGAGTAAAGTATTTTCTGGCAATACCTGGAGAAGTCAGAAGATGGAGTGGTGGAGAGTTGTGAAAAGCACTGGAATGAAATGATCTGCTAATGGTGGATCACTCGGAAAATGCTCTAGTGACCTGCACTTGCTTCTTCCCACTGGCCAGGTCTGTTTCCTTTAATGACTGCTTTGCTTTGCTTTCCATTCTTAATATTTTGTTGTTTCTGTTTTTGTTTTGTTTTCCTCAGGGAATGCCTTTGTTTATTTTTTCTTTTTTTTTTTTTTACTCTACAATATTCTTATCCTCTCCAATGATTACTCTATACTTCTCTACTCTCCTCAAAGCTCTGAATTCCCCTCCTCATCTTTACTCTCAGCTGATGCCATTGAAAGGGAACTACCTCAACTTGTGGTTATTAAACCTTCAAAAACTGTTGTTTCACTTACCTCTTTCTTTTTTTTTTTTTTTAAATATATTTTATTGATTTTTTACAGAGAGGAAAGGGAGAGGATAGATAGCTAGAAACATCGATGAGAGAGATACATCGATCAGCTGCCTCCTGCACACCCCCCACTGGGGATGTGCCCGCAACCAAGGTACATGCCCTTGACCGGAATCGAACCCGGGACCCTTCAGTCCGCAGGCCGACGCTCTATCCACTGAGCCAAACCGGTTCCGGCACTTACCTCTTTCTTTTATTTTCAAACCTGACTTTTCTACCAGCTCCTTCCAAATATTATTTTAACATAATCACAATTTACCTATATTTGAGAACAAATAAGCAGTAAAAAAAAAACACCCTTATTTATCACCATAATCTTCTCATTAAGAATCTAATTTAGCAATAATTTTTTAAAGCTGTTTATGCTTAGTGTCTGAGCATCTGTACTTCTCACTAGGTGCTAATTCAGTTTCCCCTCCCATTCCACAGGAACTGCTCTTACTGAGTTCACCAATGAGCTTCATGGACTAAATTAAATGGATGTCTCTAAGGTCTTGTCATTTTCATGACTCAGTTGCATTTGATACATCAGATCACTCCATTTTACTAGAAATACTACTTTCTGCGCTTGGCTCTCATGATACCACCTCCCCATAGTTTGCTCCAGTATCTCTGTTATCCATTCATTGGCCTTATTGGTTCTTCCTTCTGCACTGTACCATGATATGTTAGAAAGCAGGATCATTTTCTAGATTCTCTTCTTGTTCTATATCCTTTCATCTAGTTAATGTCATGTACTTCCATGACTTTACTCATAATCTGCTTCCTTCTAGAGCTCTCACATTGCTTCTGATTTCAAGATTTTCATATCCAACCATCTGTTTGACATTTGGATAGCTCACAGTCATCTCAGACTTAATATGTACAAAAACCTCTACTCACTCCGTAAATTACACCATCTTCTACTCGATTCAAGCTAAAAATCTGGCAGATTCCTCTCTTTCCCCTCCAGTCACATACACTTAATCACCTAGTATTGTTGATTCTACCTTGTCAATGTCTCTCAAGTGCATCTACATCATTCTATCTTTGCTGCTAATAATGTATTCTACTTATAAGCATTTCTATTGTATTACCACAACAGCCTTCTAACTGGCTTCCCTGAATTTTTCTGAACCTATTCCTTATTGGATATCTCCAAAACCCCATACTTCCATCAAACATGAAGCACTACAATGTGCTCAATATCATGCCAAACACATGAATTAAATTATGAGCATGGGTTCTGCTACAGATTAATTTACAACCTCATTAGAGATAGTGGAGAGTAGTGGGGTGGGGGGATGAAGAAGACAGAAATTATTTGACTAACAACAATTTTACATCTAGTTAAATGTCTCTCAAGGTTTTAAATCAGAATAGCCAATGGTTTATCATAAATTCTATCTATATGTCAAAATCAAACTCATCCTCTTCTCCCCAGATATACTAGCACCAGAATATGTATTATCTTACTGTGTTAAAAAAAAAAAGCACAATTATCCTACCTTTTAATGATGAGGAATTATTTGTACAAAGCAGAAGACTGGAAATCTAAGCAATGTCTAATTGTCTCCATTTAGAGCAAGATCCTACTATTTCTGTGAGGGTGGCATGGAGAGTGCTGTATGTAATGGGTCATTTGTGTTGACAATTATGTAGAAGCTGGGTGTTCATAATTCAGGTGTTGCTTAAAAAAAACATAATTTAGTAAAATGTTAAAGCTAATGAAAACATGGAGACTAGCTGGCCTCTTGGAAAGGACAGGAAGTTAAAGTTGAAAGGCTGGATGATTTACTTGTCTGAGACTACACAATAAGCCTTTGTGAGAGAACTGCAACCCACACTCTTCTCCCAGTCCAATGTTTCTTCCAACACATCTCTCCCTCTCTCCTTTCAGGCTTCTCTCTCTGCCTTACAACAGGACTCTCTCCATACGTTTCTTTTAAATTGCAAGCTTGCCATATGAGATTTTAAAGTATTTATATATTACAAAACCCAACTGAAAGTGGCTTATTTAAACTTATTTTGGAATTTAAATGTTTATGTATAAAGAACATGATGAATTGACAAAGTCTTTCTAGGGTGTCACAGACTAGTGATATTAATAAAATAAAGAGTCAGGAAGCTCTTTTGAATGACAAGAATCTGGCTGGGGCTGCATGTCTAACTAAATCAGGTCCAGGCTTAAGGCAAACAAACAAAAGGCCAGGCCTGGACACAGAGTGCTAAGTGGGTTAGAGATTCTGACAGCAAATGCAGCGCGCTGGCTAGCTCCCTGAGAGGAGCATTAGGGCACATTGAAAGGCTCCTCGGAGTGCCTGGATGACTCAGTGAGCCTGATATATTTCATGTTAAAGGAACTTCTCTGATATATTTCATGTTAAAGGAACTTTATCCCTTTTGTGCCAGATGGAATATTTTCAGGGTTAGTTCCTTAATAATTTTGGTAAACAAGCCCAGAGGATGCAGCCCTTGATTGTGCTCATTACACCGTTAATGTTTTTAGAGAACACTAAAGTCTGATTAGCTGACATTTATCCAATCTTTTCTCATTGGCCATTGCATCTCTTTCATGGAGCTGAGGCCAGAATTAAGCTTAATTTGAGGGTCCTTAGCCCTCCTCCTCTCTCAGACGATCTCCTTTGAACAGAGAAAGAGACCTAACAATGGTTAAACACAACAGAGGAAACAATCAAGCTTATTTTTTAGTCTTAACCTTTTTCATTCCACCAGTTGTCTTATGTTCCATGACTTTACGGTTTGCATGTTTTATATGTATAATTTATATGGCCTGTTATAGTTTCTATGTGTAGATGTTATCAGTCATGTTGAACAAGCTTAATGAGGAATAATGGGAATATGTTATTGGGTGCCAGATATTTAAAGCTTGAAGGCCTAGGTATTAATAGCTTTCTCAGAGAGAATAGGCATGACAAATAGTTATGTGGTTTTAACCATATAACACTTCTCAGAGGATCATATAGATATTATCTTAGGTCTTGAGGCATTCATAAATGTAAAGTAATGGCCATTTTCCTTTGTATGTTACCTATGTCTGAGTCAATGATTGTTTAGGTAGAAGCTATGTTGGGTGGCCAGCATTTTAGTCATATGCTAATTTATCATTCTGGGTGGAGTTTCTCCCTGACTGGGAAAAGCACTGGGGATGAGTGGGAGAGAAGGGGCAGTTGATCCAGCCAGCAGAGTCAGGGAAGACTGCCATTAAGAGTTAATACCTGAGATGTTTGGGTTTGTGAGAAAACACAAATAAATATGCATTTTTGATGGGTGAGTGAACTGAACAACTTAACAGTGGTTCAGTAGAAAAGGTCATAGTCCAATTTTTTTATGTAAAATAATATAATTCCATTATTAGAGAGAATCTGCCTTGCTCTTTGTTGATATCAGGTTGAAAAAAATGATTTTGACTAAAATTAAGATGTAAATTAGGAACCTGATCTACCAATAATTTATTTAAGAGATGGTGGAAATGGAAAATGTTGGGGCCAATTGTTCAGGATCCCATAGCATACTTTGAAACTAACTTCTCTTATCAAGATTTTTCAGGATGGAGTGGGTAGTTAATAGTTATAAAGTAACAAAAGCAGATGTAAATGCATAGTGGTTCATGGGACAAGATTATTAAAATGAGGAATGGTGTTGGAGTCCTTCAAATGGGTACACGTTTGGCTATCCTATATAATAAAGAGGTAATATGCAAATGGACCCTCATGCCATAACACCATCACAAGATGGCGGCACGCACAGCAGGGGTGGGGCAGTGGGGGCAGGGCTGGCAGCCGCTCTGTGCGGCTTCCACCAGGGTTTCCATGGCCCCGCGTGCATGCTGTGGGGGAGGGGCCCGGCGACTACTGAGTGCGGCCCAGAGGCGGGGCATCAGGGTGGCACTCCAGGACTTGGGGCAGTCCCATGGAGTGGAGGGGGGGTCACTAGTAAGAATATAATATTCTGCCCTCCTTTAGGATAAGTTGGCCAAAGATTTGGATGAGATTGCCAGGCAAAAATATGAACAATAGTTCATCAAATATAAAAGCATATTAGAAGTCTTTGAATTTATTAAGATGTTAGTCTGGAACAATGTATATAGATTTTTCTGAATATGTTAAGTTCAGTGAGATAATGACAATAAGGATGATTATTATTACCATCATCATGTCTTACTATAATAATTTAAAAGCTCAGAACTTTACTTTTCTATATAAGAAAAAGTAACAGAAGTAATTTTAAATGAAATATATATGGCTACATATTTTGATACGATTTAAGGAGCTACTTAACAGATCAGGCATTTATGACTGTGCATATACTGAGTAGGTCATGGAAAGTGTTATATCCAGAATGCTGATTGCAGATGATAATTGCATTAATCACTCTTACTTTTACAAATATAATTCTCTGCTGCACCCATTAAAATAAAAGGCCAGATATTTTCTTGTATTATAAAATGCATCCATGAAAGAGATTGTGAGGAAAACGCACCCTAAAGAATAAAGACAAAACCAACTATTTTCAATCACATAAAATAACCACAATTAATACTTGATGAAGATCCTAGTTTTCTGTACATGTTTTGGCTTTGATTGGTTATATAAAGAGCTTTGCTCAATTTGAATAAAATACAGTATACTGTTTTAATTTGTCATGGCAACATATGCATTTTCTACACTATATGACAGTATTTTGAATAATAAGAACATAACTTTTTAGTTTTGTGAGATTACGTTAAGAAGATGTTTATCCATTTGGTATTGATAAATATTTAGGTTTCCTTCTATCTTTCATCTGTATAAATAAAGCTAGAAAGCATCATGTATTTAGTGCTTTTCTATACTAATTTTTTTCCTTAGAAGAACTAAAAATAATGACCAGGTGAAAAGAATTACTTTCCAAAATATTTTCATTTAAATTTGTAACAATAAATAAAATATGAGACAGCAATTTTCTCTAACAACACATAGGAAGGCTGTTGAATTTTGTTTAGCACTCCCTCCTTCTCTGCAACCACTTGACTTTTACTTAGGTGAGAAACCATGTTATTGTCTTAACCCCAATACTCCAGTATTTCTCTGTTATACTTCTAGTATTTCTTTATACTGATAGAGAAGTTGGTATCAGAAGTGGAGTGATGTCATTAAAAAAAAAAACCTAAAATACATGGCATTGGCTTAGTAATTGGGTAGTGGGTTACAAGACAAGTGATGATGGTGTTTGGAAAACTATTGATCCATTTTATGTAGTGCAATTCATTGGGTTAAATTGCCACACATAATTTGGAAGGCAGACTACCCCTTGTCTATACTCTTAGAAAAGCAAGTGGAAATAGAATCTTAGAAATTGCTATAGGCTGAATTTAGCAAACATTAGACAAAATCAATATGTCAAGAACTGGCCAGTTTGTAAACTTCATAAATTTCAAATGTTGCAAGTGGCTGAGGTGGGGGATTTCTACTCCATCGAACCAGAAATTCAGCTGAAAGAAGCTTGCCATCTTCTATACATGGTTTCCATTTTCCCTGGACCTTGATAAATTGTTGAGGGAAGATGGAGAGTACATTGCACATGTGAGGGGGGTTGTTTGTCTGCTTTTTAAGGGTTAGGCCCACTGGTGTGATAAGTCACTTCTACCAATATTCCACTGGTCAGAACTCAGTCAGATGCTTCCTCCATTGATTCCAGGCAGCTTAAAATAAAGCTCTTACTTGGACAGTTGCTTCCCAGCAACAACTCTACTCCAAGGAAGTAAAGTCAACATTTTTGATTGACAGATAACCAATTCCACCAAAGCTATTCGATTAAGCCTCTAACATTTGGGGATTTATTTACGAAGTAGTGCTTACTTTAAGCAGTATATAGTGTATATTGGGATTTTTAATCAGCAAGTCAGTAATGGAGGGGAATCACTGCAAAGGCAGCTGCTGTATCCTAGCATACCGTTACCAGTATTGGAGGGCACAGGACTGTGCTCCAGTGTTGATGGAGGCTTGTTTCTGTGCTGTAAAGGCTACTCAGGTACCTGGTTCCTGATGCTCATTCCTTCTTCACTGACTGTGATTGAGACTCTCTCTCTCTCTCTCTCTCTCTCTCATTGCCCCTCAGTAATCTTCTAGCTTGTTCATACTAGGCTTCTACTGCTTCTCTATTGGTGCAGTCCCTTAGAGATGGTGCTCTCAATGGGTTTTCCCTGGATGTCTGTACTCAGATTTCTTCAGAATTATGTAGTCAGATTTGATGAAGGCAATAAATGAAAGGTCTTAGGTCAGAACATATGAAGACAACTAGTTTTTTTAAGGTAAGAATTTTCTGTGAACTACAGAATCCTTTTTCAACGTTGTCAAAGAAATGCCCTTCCACTGGAGAAACAATTAAGCTCCATTAGGTGCAGCTGCTTTCACAAATTTAATAGCAATGGGCCTTCAAACAGGAGACAGATGCTCCTGTACTTGAAATATGCAGCTGTTGTGCCAGAACGAACATCTTCCTTCTTTGCTATCCTTGGTTTCATTAGCCTTCAGAACTCCTTTTATTTTTCTATCTTAAACTAATCTTATTTCCTTAAGAGTCTGGCATGAGCAATATCAATAACTGTATTGACCATTAGGTTATTTAACAGAGGCCTAAAGTTTACCCCAACTATTACATATGTGTGGAGGCAAAACTGAAGGATCTCACCTTAATGTGATACAACTTCTTAACGTGATGTACCTTTTTCTTCATGTCTAGATAAATTTTGTTCAGTCTTCATGAAGCATATTGCTATAATTCCTAATGATGCTACACACTTGAACTATCCTAAAAGCACATTTTAAAAATGGAATAGGAGCCTCCATTGTTTTTATCTGTCCTCTACAATACTATGTTACTATCAAGGCTTAAAATCTAACTAATATTTTACATTTGAATATGGAAGAGATATTGAACATGGATATTATGAATATAGTACAATAGTAGTTAGAAAGTATATAAAGACTTCTGAGTACTCCAACTATTTATTTGCCCTGCTCAATATTCTAATTATAATCTCTGCTTCAATTGTCTTGTGCACCTATTTTGAATATTCCTCCCCCCCTCCCCCATTTAATTTGAACAGGTGGACATATCTCAATGATAGTCAACATCAGAGTATATTATAAAATAGAGGTAATGTAATCAAATCATCAGGCTTGATCCCTAAAGCAGAAACTTTGTGTGCCATGGAGAAATTGCTTTGCGGATGTCTCTGTCTGTCTCTGTCTGTCTTATCATTTGGCAACAGTTTACAAGGTGTTTTGGTCAAGAATGTGAGTTTTTTTGGAAGACTCCTCTAATTTTCACAATTTAAAGTCTATATCTCATTGCGAGTAGGTCAGGAAATAACTTTATATAGGAAAATGGAGAAAATCGATTATGATTCTTATAACAATAGAAACATATTAAAATTGCTGGGGACATTTTTATTATTTTCTTTTATTTAGTTTTAATTCTTTCTATTACTTCCTTTAACTTTATTAATTCCTTTCCTTTTTATCTTTTTTTTTCTTTCTGGTTTTTGTACTTGCTTTTTCCTATATGCCATGCTCATAGCTCTTCCCAGTGTAGCTATAGCAACTACTCTCACTTTCCACTCAGTGAAAACATTCTTTCTGTGACAGGCATGCATGCCTCTGGAATATACTACCATAATCACTGACAACTCAGCTTTTTTAGCCCAGAACTTTATTCTAATTCACAACTTATCATTTATCAGGAAGTAATCTAAAGCCCCCAAGCCTGCCTTTTCTTTTCTGAAAAAAACAAACAACAACAACAACAAAAAAAACAAAAAATAGTAGAAAAATAGCCGAAACCGGTTTGGCTCAGTGGATGGAGCGTCGGCCTGCGGACTGAAGGGTCTCGGGTTCGATTCCGGTGAAGGGCATGTGCCTGGGTTGTGGGCACATCCCCAGTGGGGGGTGTGCAGGAGGCAGCTGATTGATGTTTCTCTCTCATCGATGTTTCTAACTCTCTGTCTCTCTCTCTTCCTCTCTGTAAAAAAAGCAATAAAATATATTTAAAAAAATAGTGGAAAAATAAGTGCTTTATATAAATCAAGGTTGTTAAGAATAAAATAATGTATTAGCAAATAATGCCCAGTGTTAATATTTTTATATATATTTTTTATTATTGGGATGAAGGAAATTGTTGCTTTATAGGCAACCAGACAAGTTTTGGGACCAAACTTACATATAGCTGGAGTAAGTCATCTCTTCATGTTGTATGATATTTTTAGATGCTGAACAGGGACCAATGCCCTGTAATATACTTCTCCCTCCTGCTCACTGGTGCCTGAAGGTAATTCCCTGGAGTGTCATTATTTTTACTTAAGGTTTTAACATGCAAAAGCCCTGGGAGCAGAGACATATTTATGTCATAACTTTATGCATGATATTTTCAGTACCTTTCCTTGGCCTGGGTTTTATTATTCAGGAATCAAGACCTTGAAGGGACTTGCGCAGGTTTAAAGCAGGGTTAAGTACCGTTAACACTGTTATATTTTAACAAGGCTGTTTGCATCTGAAGTTTAGAATCCTGTTCCTAGTGACTTATAATTTTTATATTCATAATTAGTAATATTATTTAGTGGCCAGAGGGTATAACAATTTAATTGAGTGCAAGAAAGAATTATAGTGGGAAGTTGAAGCCTTTTACCGTTTCGTTAAGCTGGAAAGCAAGCACTAGGTTCAGATGCTAAATTGTGACAGGCATTTTTCTAGTGGCATATGGCTCTTTGGAAAGCTTCCCTGGTTGGGAAGCTGGCAGTTATGAAGCCACCTCTGGTGAGTCATGTGGCTAGCTTGCTGATGGGCTGTCAAACTCCCAGCAGACTTTCAGAATCAACAAAATGTCTTTGATTCACATTGAATCTTTTGTGTCACTATAAGCAATAGAGCCACTCTCTTCTATCAGATGAAACTAAAATTTTAGGTGTGAGACTTAGTGAATATTTTGCTTTTTAACTATCAGAGCCCACCCACCTCACCAGTTTCCATAAAGTAACAGATACCCAAATATTCTTCCCTTAGATAGAGGTATCAAGACAGATTTCCCAACTCAGCTGGTGGTAATCAGGCTGAAAATGACTTCCCTCCTGAATCATCTCAAACATGGGCTTAAATAAACCCTTCTACTTCAGCCCAACTCACTTAGAGAGAAGAGCTTTTCACAGCTGTGCAGCTTGCCAGGCCCTGGGGACTCGACTGTACAATATGTTCAGTTTCTCTGTAACAAAGTTCTGAGAGATAGAAAATTCTGAAAGTATAATGTTGGTAACAGTCAAAGTCTTAATGATGTAGGATGTTTCTCAGAGGGTAATTTGTAAGCAGGTCAATAACCCCAACTTTGGAAACAAAATATGTCTGTTCTCATTTGCACCAAATGTTTTATGGCTAAATATTGGGCTAAAGGATTAAAGCAATGAGTAGGGTAAAGGTTGGTAGGGCAACATATAAAACAGTGTAGCAGATATGTATAATTACAAATCACAAACATAGGTGGGGGTTTTGTTTTTAAAAGAAAATCCACTTTCTCCTATGTCTATTTCCCCCCACAGAATTTTAAATAGCTTTGTAGTCCTAAAATGGGTATAGGTTACTAAATCTGATTATTTTGTTGGTAAGTTTTAGGCTAGATATTTATGTAAGAAACTAGAGGCATAGAGGCACATGGTTGGGGTCCGGCCATCCTGGCCCCAATTGGGGTGGATCTGGGCCAGGCCTGTCAGGAGGAGTAGAAGGCAGGAGGTTGGCCAGCTGGCCTGCCTCAATTGGGCCAATCAGGACTGGGCCAGCTGGGGGGAGGGGTCACGAGCAATTGGCTGGCAGGCCCCGCCCCTGATTGGGCTGGGGGCATTTGGGGGTGGAACCAGCCATGGGAAGGGGCTGTGGACAGTGGGCTGGCTGGCCCTGCCCCCAAATGGGGTGGGGGTGCCTTATTGGGGGTCAGCAGCTGGGGGAGGGGCCATGGGAGGTTGACCGGCCAGCCCCAACCCCAATTGGTGTGAGGAGGGCGATCGGGGGTGGAGCTGGCTGGGGGAAGGGCCGCAGGCCAATTGAGTGGTGGGAGCTGATCAGGGGTGGGGCCGGCCAGGGGGAGGGGCCGCCGGGGAGTTGGCTGGCTGCCCCGCCCTCGATCAGGTGGAAGAAGCCAATCAGGGGTGAGGTCTGCTGGGGGGAGGGGTCATCAGAGGTTGGCCGGCCGGCACCCCCTCACCCCCCACCCCCCATCAGGCGGGTTGGCTAGCTGCAGTGGGCATCATAGCGACCATCGTTACAGCATTCCGATTGCTGGTTTTTTATATAGAGAGGTGAAGTGGTTCTATTGGCAAGGTTCACTTTGGGGAATCAGAAGGACTGAATATTTTTCAGCTTTGTCACATGTAAATTAGAAATTTTGGATGAGTGCTGTAACTTTACTAGACCTCTGTTTATTCATTTCTCAGAAGTTGAAATATTAACTCAAGTCTTCTTAGAAGGTTAAAGTGAGATATCCAAATGCACTTATTTAGTATGTTAGCAAATCATTTTCCTTAATTATATAATTATAGATATGACTAGTCCTAAACATAATTATGCCTCTCATATCAGATTTTATCTGGATAGTGTCTATGCATAAAAGATAAAAGAGAACATCAGGATCTGTAATCAGAAAATCTGAGTTCTAGTTTCCAATAGAGTGATTTCTGTCTATGAGCATTTATTCTTCCGAGCTCAATTCCCATTTCAGGTACTAACAGTAGTCATGTCTCATGTGGATTTTGTAAGGATTGAATGGCTTTTGAGTTGTATAAGCATATATACACTCACTATATTTTATAATATTTAAATTATGCTAACCATAATAATTATATTATCACTTATACTTTTTTACCACTTATACTTTTAAAGCACTACTCCTCAACATATCCATAATATTATGCTGAGAGAATAACAGATATAAATCAACAGGAGCAGCTGAAAAAATAGCCTCAAGCCAACCATATAGTATAGTTTATTATCTGGTAATATTTTTAGTTTTCATCATATTTTAAGCCTCTGGGTTTGAAAAAATCAGAGTTAATTTACAAAAATGTTCCAAGTACTCTGATCTTGTATGTTTTTGAAATCCCATTGTAAACTACAAAGAAACCCCAAACATTTGAAATTGATTATATTCAAAGGGATTCTTTTTATTTGAAGCTCATTGCTTAAGTATTACCCGATTACTAGACAGATTGCAGATTAAAATCTTTAACCCTACTGTGGACAAATACATAAGGAAACATTTTCTGAATAGTTTCACATTAACTGGAAATTTTCAGTGGCCTACATATGTATTTCACCATCCTCATCAATAACTCTCTAGTTATGCCTCTATAAGTTTAATTCTGGGTTTTTAATGTAAGTACTATGTAAAGAAATGGAGAAAGTGGACAAGAGATTCCTCTCAATGACAATTGTAATGTGAGAGAAGGCGTTTTTGTTTGTATTTTTCCCACCTCTCTATTCCTAGCCAGTGAGAAAGGCCCACGGTTTCCTTGCATGAGGAATTGTGCAGAGCTGAAAACAGCAATGCTTTAGCGGACAAAGACTCTTCCTGTCCCTGGTAGAAGCCTATATTCAACCTTGGGAGAGGGGTGAGGGGAGCTTTAGGCACATGGAATAGAATTTCCTCATCCTTCGCTCTGACTTGCAGTTGGAAAGGCCGAACCCCAGGCCTTGGCAGAGATGTCAGTGCCAAGTGTCGAGGTGTGCTTATTGCTGATGATGGCACATTTTCACTGAGACTCTTGTGCTTGTATAATTCCCAAAAAGATACAGAACAAGAAGAAAGGCAAAAGAGAGAAGAAAAATCCACTACCACTACCAAAGAGAGCAACCTATTTTACATTTAGATGGTTCATCAATACATGTATGTTGCAAAATATAGAATTCCTTTTCTGTTAAAAATTCTGGTTATTTTACATGTGTGTATAGACAGGTAAATAGATGCAAATATATTCATATATTTAAATAATATTTTAGAAGATGATAAATGACTCATTGTTCTAAAATCTGATAAATAAAAGTAAATAATAAAGGACTTTATCCAGAATATCTTGTCTGAGTATGGCTTGGACCTGAAGATTTTATAACATTACTCCATGATGCTATGACACAGCCAAGGTTGAAAAGCACAATTCTAGATAGAGCAATCAGCGTACAGAATATCACGAAATACAGAGGAGCATGGCAGATGACATCATGAAGATAAAATTAGCAAATCTGGAAAATGAGATACTCTGCTCTTGTTTCTAAACTGTGGCCCATGGACCAGCAGCTTTGACGTTAGGTGGGAACTAGAAATGCAGACTCTCAGGCCGCATGCAATACCTCCTGACCCAGAATCTGCATTTTAGAGAACAGTCTCAGGTGACAAAAAGGCTCATTAATATCTGAGAAGTGCTACTCTACAGGGAACAAGAAACAGGTTTCTTCAACAGCAAAAAAGCAGGGAAGAAATAAAAGAAGGAAGAGGAAACATTAAGATATATTAAAATATTTATCAGCACATGATATGTGGAAATTATTATGATATGATAGGATTCACACAAACTAGCTGTTTAGATAACACATATGCTTATTTAAATAGAGATAACTGGGAAAATTTGAACTGGATATTTGATAGTGAGGAATTATTAATTTTTGAGATGTTATAAGGTCTTATAAAAATAGAGTCCTTTTCTATGAGATACATCATAAAGTATTTATGAATTTAAGTGATAAAGTTTGGAATTTGCTTCAAAATAGTTTAGAATGCCTGGGAAAAAGTACACAGGTATAGATGAAGCAAGATTAGACATGTGTTGATAATAACTTGACAATGGGTGATAACTCCATGAGTTAATAATACTATTCTCTTTAATTTTGTATACACTTGAACATTTCTACTATAATAAACAAAGAATATTAAATGACTTGTTCAAGTTCTGCAACAACAACAACAACAAATAGTGACAATTCAAATTAGGTGTGTTTCCCTCCAAAAATGTGTGCTTGTAACCTTCTCTTTATCCTGTCTCCAGAGTATTCAAGAATTCCCCAGGACTGCTTCCCATTCATTCAGCATATACATGTCAGGCTGTGTGTTATGCTTTGGATATACAAAATTTTACAGGAAGTCACAATACAGGGAAAAGAGAATGATAAACATAATAAGTATCATAACAGAAACATAAGCAGAGTCCTAGGACAAGGAAGAAGAAATATCCCAGCCATGGACATAACACACAGTTCATAGAAGGAATGGCATTTGAGAAGTTTCTGATTAGGTAATATGTTCTAGACAGTGGGACCAGCATGTACAAAGACAACAGATCGTAAGAAGGGCCAGAATACTCTTGGATGATAGTAACCCAATGTGGAGGAAAGAGAGTGCCTGGTGAGGAAATGCATGTAGATGAGCATGAAGTCAGGGAGAGCCAGGATAGGAAGGGTAATCACGACTGCCTTGTTCATCACTGTACCCCAGGAATCTGGCACCATGAGTAGTGCATAATGAATGAATGGATGGTTTTATCCTGTGGTTAATTAGGAACCATCCGATATCTGGAATGTTGGTGACATGATTATAGTTTAGAAAAATAGCAGTGACAATAGTGTGGAGAATGGCCTAGATCTAAATAGCTGATAAGTGGAACCAAAGGTCTCCCTAATAGGTTAGGAGAGTAATGATGGGTGCCTAAACTAGAGAGGCTGCAATTTGGATG
This sequence comes from Plecotus auritus, assembly GCF_963455305.1. Taxonomy (NCBI): domain Eukaryota; kingdom Metazoa; phylum Chordata; class Mammalia; order Chiroptera; family Vespertilionidae; genus Plecotus; species Plecotus auritus. The sequence continues at coordinate 150,136,130 of NC_137772.1, forward strand.
ATTGAAGATCAGGTTTTAGAGACATTTCTAAATGGGAATTGGCAGGACATGGTGACTAAATGTGACTGGGACCGAAAGGGAATGGTAATTGATGATTCTAATGTTTTAACTTGTAAGATTGGGTGCATAATGTAATTTACTGTGGCATAGGAAAATAATAATAAAAAAGCTTTTTCTTATAAAGGATTAATAAATTCTACTTGGAATGGGTTAAATATGTGATGCTTGAAGTCAGCATTGGAACAATAAATCTGGAACTATGTAGGGAAGTCAGAAATTTGTGTAGGAGGCCTTTGCATATAAGCAAATAACACAAAAAAGATAATAGATAACTTTCATTAAATTTTCTTTAGAGTCAAACACTCAATATATTTAATTTAGATGACAATTGAAGTCATAGAAGTAGATAAAAAATAAATTATCGAAGGAGAAAGAAAAATGAGCTAATGTGGGATCTTGAATTTAACATTTCTTGTCTCTTACTATAACCTTTCTCACTTCTTTATGCTTCCAAAATATTAAGGTATACTCTCCTTTTTCTGCCCTGTAGCCTTACTTGCCTCTTAGTTGGGTTTCTTGACCCATCTTTTTAACAAAGGGTCTAATAGCTCCTAAGAATTCCTCCATCCAAAATCATTTGATTTTTTTCCATTCTCAAGTGCCAAAATGCTCAGTATTGCTAGAAAATGTCTCAGTATCATGTGGGTTTATGCCTTAATTTTTTAGCCAGCTATTTTAATAAAGCTCTATTAAAATCCTCTTCTGGGAATATATCCTAAGAATCCTGAAACACCAGTCAGAAAGAATATATACACACCTCTATGTTCACTATTTACAATAGTCAAGATCTGAAAACAGCCCAAGTGCCCATCAGATGAGTAAAAAAATAAATAAATAAATAAAAGCTGTGGTACATTTACACAATGAAATACTATGTGGCTATAAAAAATAAAAGAAGAAGGAACTCTTACTTCTTTCAACAGCATGAATGGAACTAGAGAGCATTATGCTAACTGAAATAATCTGCCCAACTAGATTGTAATTCATTATGGGCAGGATTATTTTATATTCTCTCAGAACCTAAGTCAGTATTTTGTGTATATGAGCCAAATAATGTTGGTAGGTTGGAATAATGCTTATAAACAATGGCAAATTAAAGGCAGCTGAAAATAAGTGTCGAGTACAAATACCATGTGGTAGCTAAAATTAAAAGTAAGTTTTACTATTTAGACTTTTTCTAGATCAAACACTTCTACATGAGGTTCCCAAGGAACAAATGATCATGGGAAAAAGTATGCACCGGATAGTGTTTATTCCAAGCTGGGGCTCTATCTTCAAATTTCAAAGCAATTCCCTAATGAAACAGACTTGCCCAAGTGAACTTGGTAACTAGACAGAGCATTCCTTCCCAAAGCTAGTGAAAACTTCCAAGAGTCATTCTATGTTCTATGTTGGAGGCAGTATGGGAGTCAAGGGGGAAGGGGGGCGGGACAGATAAACAACAAATAGCTAGACTTTCAGAGAAAATCAACACCCTCTATCCTCATTTTATTTCTCCACTGACTAGCAATTGTGCCAGAGAAGAGAGAGCACCTTGCCAGGGCTGACCCTGAGCGACACAGATGAACAGGTTACTCTGACACAGGTTTCTGTGAAAGAGAGGCTAAGGGACTGTTTTACTTTAGCAGTAAAAGCAGTCTTGTTTGCCTGCCTCCTTAGCTTTTTATTGTAACAGCAGCTTGAACTCAAATTAACCTCTAGGTACAATCAGCAGGGTAGGTACCCTTGAGAAAGCATATGCTTCCACAAGTTGAGTCTTTAAAGACTAAACAGGGATTCTAGCAACTCCCCTCCCCCACCCCAATCAGACTTGTTTGGAAAAGTCAAGGTAGGGGCTGCTGCCTTCAGCAAGGTCCCCTCAGAGGCCCACAACCTTTCAGAGAATCCTCCTTACAGACCTTCCAAACAAGTCCCGCGCTTCCCCACACGTCCTCCAAAGCACAGGATTTGTCATCTCTTTGCTCACAAAGCTCAACCAGTTAGCATGACTGCTAATAAAATGTCAAGATCTTGGGCCATAGTAGTGACCCCTTTTCTTTAGGTTGTGTGAAAAGGATGGAATGGAAAGGGCTGCTCCTCTCAACTTGCCTTAACTAACTTTGATTCTCTACTTCCCCATTACTTTTTGGGGAACTACTGCAAACCAGCTTTAATCCTTGAAGTTTTGGGTTTTCTAGGGCAAGCCTCTGAATGGACAATTTAGGAAGGCATTGGTAATCTGTATAAAGCAGTGTCCTTGTGGTCCTCACAGTGACAGAAAAGGAGTCCAGGTTATCAAGTTCTAAGGAGAGCTTGAGGCTAAGCAGAGGGTGACAGCAGTAAGTATGCATTCGTTTAAGATTTGGGATAGTTAATGAAGGAAGAAAGAATAGTCTGGCCTATGCATTACTGTGCATTTGTCATTTCAGACTTCTTGGTGGTAAGAGAATCTGAAATTTTATGGGAAAAAAGTCAATCTAGTCTTTTGGGGTGTTTAAGACATTTGGTAAATATTCAACAGCTGTATCAAAGGATATGGATTAATCATTTCAACCTTAACTCTAGTCTTTGTTTTTAATCCTACTTCCCATAGCTGTGAAATACAGTGCCTCCAACTCTACTGAAATATTTTGTTTGTTTTTGTAATTTTGACCTGCCCCACCCCAATTTTCAAATAGAAATTGTACCAACAGGGTAAGTTTATAGAATTGCAGAAAGTTTACTGTGGAAACTTTCTCCTATTGTTGTTTTTTCTCTATTAGAAATTTAGAGCATTTGTTAATAAAATCTGTAATATAATATAAATAAAGCATAAGTATTTTATGCATCCTAATTATTTAACTAGTTTGGCCTCTCTTAGCTTTAGGTTTGCTCAGAAGTCCAGCAGCTTTGAAATATATAAGTAAAAGGTTTAAGGAAATATATTTTCAATGACAAAAATTAGATTGTTTTTCTTTTAGCAAAAAGCAGCTACCCAAGAACCCTTATATTCTCTCCAACATAGTTAACCTTTAAAACTTCATTTCTTGGAAATTAAAATGAAATATGTCTGCTGAGTAAATTAAAAAACAACAACAACAACCATTTGGGGAAGCGTGGGAGGCGAGTGAAACATCAGGACTTTTACAAGCCTCAGTGCAGTGGGCTCCAGATCCCATAAGGGAGCCCATTCCGCTTTCCTCCTCACTCCCTCCATCCAGATGGCTTCCTTGTTACACATGGGAAAAGCATTTATCCTCTGTGCTTGACTAAAAGTAGAATTTGTTGTAGAACATTACCTTCTCCAGGTAAGGTGTGAGGGAGGTAGTTCCTTGGCTTCTGAGTAACATCGCTTGCAAAGTAGAGGCCCATTGGATATTGAGTAAATTGAATATTCCTTGGAGGACCATCTGTGATGGGAAGTTGAAGGTACCAGCACAGAGCATATTCACCGGAATCTCTCCAACATCTCATAGCCACAGTTCTTATAAGAACAATTTTTGATATCTAAAGAACTCACACAACTATGGAAGAAAAATCCAATTAAAAAAATGGGCAGAGGATCTGAATAGGTATTTCTCCAAAGAAAACATATAGATGGACAACAAGTACATGAAAAGATGCTCAACAGCACTAATCATCAGGGAAATGCAAATCTAAATGACAATGAGATATGATCTCACTTCTGTTAGAATGACTACTATAAAAAAGATAAGAAATAAGTCATGGTGAGGATGTGGGGAAAAGGGAATCCTCTTGCACTGCTGTGGGAATGTAAACTGGTGCACTATGGAAAACAGCATGGAGTTTGGTCAAAAATCAAAAATAGAGCTACCATGTGATCCAGCAAATCCATTTATGGGTGTTTATTCCAAAAAAATAAAAGCCAACAATTTAAAAAAGTTATATGCACTATGCTGTACACCTGAAACTAATACAAGGTAATATTGAATGTAAATTAATTGAAAAAAATTAAATTGTAAAAAAAAAGAAAAATTAATTATAATAATTGTCTTTATAAAAAAAAAGGTATATGCATCCATGTGTTTATTGCAGCCCTGTTTATAATAACCAAGATACGGAAGCAACTAGGTGTCCAGATAAAGAAGATGTGGTGTATATGTGCAGTGGAATGTTATTTTGCCATAAAAAAAGAATAAAATCCTGCCATTCCTTACCCCATGGATGGACCTTGAGGGCATTCTGCTAAATGAAATAAGCCAGACAGCAGAAGACAAATACTACACGATCTCACATGTGGAATCTAACACACAAGCAAACAATCTGAGCTCATGGACACAGAGAACAGATTGGCAGTTGCCAGCGGCACAGGGATAGGTGTTGTATAAAATGTATGAAGAGGATCAAAGGTACAAACTTCTAGTTATGAAATAAATTAAGTCAGAGATGTAATAGTGACTACAGTTCATAATACTGTATTTCATATTTGAAAGTTGCTAACAGAATATATCTTTAAAGTTCTCATCACAAGAAAAAATGTGTAACTACGTATAGTTATGGACATTAACTAGACTTAACTGTGGTGATCATTTCTCAATGTATACAGACATCGAATTGTGTTGTACACCTGAAACTAACATAGTGTTACATGTCGATTATATTTTAATTAAAATAAAGAGTTCTGCCTCCAGGCATCTATCTCTTCATTTAACAATGAAAATAAATAGATGTTTTTTGTTTGTTTTTCTTACTTGCTCATTTGTTGCTTTCAGTTTTATATCCCACATATGAGTGAAATCCTATGTTTCTTTACTTTTTCTGACTTATTTTGCTTAGTAAGATATTCTCAAGCTCTATCCATGTTGTCACAAACAAAAATAATAGACAATAATATGATAATTATTAGAGGGAAGGAGTGTAGTAAAAGTTTCAAAATATGATGATGGAAGATTTAACTTTGGGGAGTGGGCACACAATGCAATATTTAGATGATGTATGATAGCATTGTATGCTTGAAACCTATATAATTTGATTAACCAATGACACTCCAATAATTTTAAATAAAAAATAATACATTTTTAAAATGTAAAAATGAAAGAATAAGTATATGGTTAGAGGTTTGACTAAAAGCCTTAATGAGGATTATTTTGCCTTAGTTCTCAAACAGTTTTCAAATGGGAGCTTGCTACAGAAATCTTTAGTTCATGTTTCTACAATTTCTCTCAAAATATAGGCAATTATCTAATTTACTGAATCACCAGGGACTTGCATGTGTGAAAGAAAAAGGCCTATAATTAAACAGTATTATATAGTTTGATAGTTGAAAGACAACTATCATTATCATATATGAACTGCAGTCTTCCAGGTTATTCCCTGCCTTTTGTTTTAGGAAGAAAGATTATTTATGAAGCATAGCAACAGGAGGTCACAGAGTGAAAGAGATTTGTTTAACATCTGTCTGTCAGCTAACAGCACTACTATGGAGAGACTGGCAGCATCTTTTGGCATTTAAACAGGAGTCCTTGTGTTTGTCAAAAGTAGATTCAGTCTAAGACAATTTTCCATGCTACTGGGGACGTACATACTGCACAATTCAGGAGAAAATTATCTTTTCCTACCATTGTCTTTTATTTATTTGTTTATTTTAAAATATATTGTATTGATTTTTACAGAGAGAAAGGGAGACAGATAAAGAGTTAGAAACATCAATGAGAGAGAAACATGGATCAGCTGCCTCCTGCATGCCCCCTACTGGGGATCGAGCCTGCAACCAAGGTACATGCCCTAGACCTGAATGGAACCCAGGATCCTTCAGTCTGCAGGCCAATGCCCTATCCACTGAGCCAAACTGGTTAGGAATACCACTATCTTTATATATATATCTCCTATCTAATAAAGGGGGAATATGCTAGTTGACTGTCACACCCTCAAAGATGGCAGTGCCCACAGCAACAAGATGGCAGCACCTAGTCCCCTTAGCCCCATCGGGGCGGCAGGCGCGAGGAGCTGCTGGACACACCTGGGGGCGGGCCCAGCCATGCTGTGCGCCTGCCTCCGGAGTCCCCCAGTCCCCTCAGCCCCCCAGCCACCCAGGGCCACCCGAAGCTCAGGTAACCAGGGCCAGCTGAATTTTCATCATGCACTCATGCACTGGGCCTCTAATATGTGTGTGTGTGTGTGTGTGTGTGTGTGTGTGTGTGTGTGTGTGTGTGTATGTATTTTAGAAAATATGACACAAATTTTGAGTCGTATAGTCTATGTTGTAGAATTGAGTTTTCCATTGTATTTTGTCTTTTTTAAACACTCTAATATTACAGTTTTTCAGTGTATTTTTTAAGGATACAGTCTTCTCTAGGAAAGAAGAAAAATAGACTAGTGTCTATTTAACTAGGAAAGATCCAGGCATTTAATTTTCAGGGCTGGCACAAAAATGTGCACAAAAGGTATTTTCTGTTTGAGTTACCTTAAAAGTAATATATTTGGTTGTTTATGGTTGAGTTTTATTTTTAAAAGACATATTTGAAAGTTTATGGAATTTGATCACTGAAATCAGCTATCTCATTGTCCCGGAGTAAAATTATCAACACATTCCTAGAAGTAGCTTTTAATTGGAGATTAATTTATAAATGATAAAATGCTCATCAGTTCATCCAGATCAAATGTACAGATGAAAGAATGGTGAAAATGATACTATTTGAATAATCAGAATTATTTCAGATTAAAATAAATCTGCTGCCATTTAATTTCATGTATACATAAATAAAATTTATCAAGTATTACCTGTAAATTATTTGGTAAAATTTGTATATAATACAACCATTTTACAAGAGTAAAAAAAAAATTTAAATCCAATGTATTGGGGTGACATTGGTTAATAAAATTATACAGGAAGAGATGAATTTTAGGAACATCACTGTTAACTTTTACTCATATGAATACACGAATTAGTGTGTAGTTGGGAAGTAGAACACGGATAATCATGGGAGAGTCCCATGATCATGCAGCAAACACACATGGTAGGAAACCATTTATCAATTTTTCTTTCTAAAATGATTGTCTTTGGCTCCATTTCAAGATAATGATATAAAAAGATCCTGAACTGGTCTCCTCCCAAGGAAACACTGAATCTACAGCTACATATGGAACAATTTCCTCGGTGGGGGAGAGGGATCCCAAAAAACTAGCAAAGCAACTCCTTTGTATTGGGCAAATAAGAATAAAACCACATCCAAGCAGCTAGAAAAGGCTGAAATACAACCATGGCATAAACTGCCCCTCCACCCCCAGTGTGGTGATCCACAATGGAGAGAAAAGTCAATAGCCAGAGCTCGTCCCTGAGAAGCTAAAAGGTTCATATTCCACCCACATTAAGTGCCCCAACTTTTAAGAACTGCCTCTGAGAGATGATCCCAAAAGCATCTAGCTTAAAAACCAACAGGATCATGACCATGGGACCCACGGGGCTGTGGAGAACTGGGAAAAGGCTCTTAAAAGACTTAATTGCAGACTCATTCACCCCAGGACCCAGGGCAGAAGCAACTATTTGAAAAGAACCCAGATTTTATGTGAAAGAGGTTCATTTGCTATGTATGGTGATGGATGATAACTAGACTTACTGTGGCGATCATTTCACAATATATTCAAACATTGAATCACTATGATATATACCTACAAATAATATAATCTGTCAATTATACCTCAATTAAAGAAAAACAAACATTACTCTTAGGATTTGGTCCTGAGCAACAGGGTAAATGGTCGAGTCATTTGCTGAGACAGAAACAACCTGGGAAGAAACAGGCAGGAGGGTGTAATTAAGACTTCTTTTTCAAGATGCCCACTAGGCATCCAAGTGCCCGTCGGTTAAATGAGTTAAAACTTTAAGAAGACCAGAGACAGAATTATACGTTTGAACCCATCATGTTATTGGTAGGATTTTAGCGTCATGAAATTGAATGATATTACCCAGGGAGTGAGCATGATGAAGTGTGGGCAGAAGGCTCTTTTAAGGAGTTCTGCTGTAAGAGAAGTTCTCAGCAGAGTAGCTGCCTAGCCACACTCATTGAACACCTGTGATGAGTGATGACCTGGATGTACTGAAATAGGCCTCAGGTGATGAGAAAAGTCATTTCTGAAAATGTGGGTAAAAGGCTTTTTTCCCTCTTAAGAAATAAAATATCAAAAACCAGCATCCCCAATTTTAGTTTTTCATCCAATCATGTCACACAATTTTCTAAAAATATTAATAGTTTCTTATTCAAAATGTTCTCTGACTAGAAGATTCTAATACACCCCTCTCAATCTATTACTTAAATATTCACAAATACAATTTTTAAAAATTCACCACAATTTTGAAAACCAAGTCTGTTAGAAAACAACAGGGTGTGAGAGGAAAGAACCTTAATTATTAAGTAGATAGAACTAAGGAAAACTCAAACAACATAGGCTTGATTTGACTTCAAGCGTTAAAATTAAATACAAAATGCATACAAAAGTTGAGAATTCCCTGAGCAGAAAAAAACATTTAAGCCATGAAAGCAAAAACAAAATCTAGCTTATTTTATCAACATAACCAAACTTAACTTAGGTTATTTCTTTTAAATGCCTCTGACAATCATAAAAGAAACTGAAGTCATCTTCCTAAGGATGGTATGAGATAATCACTTTTAACTAATCCCCTACTGTCTGGGGATCCCTATTATAAACCAACTATTTTCAAGATTAAACAGCCTTCCTCTTTTTCACTTCATAATCCATTTTGTACTTCATGGCCCCTGAGCTTCATGTCAGTTTTTCTTTTCCTAGACTCTCAGTTCCCAAACTGTCCTTATATGCACAGTAAACCCAAACTAAATACTATTTATTAATTTGGTGGCTTAAATTTTGCTATTTCTGGATTTTTAACATAACAATCAGATAACATGATAAAAAACAAACAAGTACTCTTTCCAACTTCTGGATAAAGATCACAATAGACACAGGCGTTTACTTTTGTTCTCTTCTGAATTCTTACTGAGACCACAGGATGGGTTTAATTTAAGACTTAATACCAAAGGAAGAAAAGAATAAAACAGCAGCACAATTTTTAAAACTAAACTGTAAGAAAAAAAAGCCAATTTACCAGATTAAGGTGCTGGATCCCAAAGCAATTGCAGGGCAAACTCAGAAACAGCCCAATTTATAGCACATACATTGACACCTGATAATCATAATTAAGTATTGGTGGTACCTGGTAGCTCTGAGGTAGAGGTGGAGGTGGGGCTACAAAGATTGCTCAAGAAGCCCTGGCCAGTGGGCTCAGTGGTCAGAGCACTGGCCCACACACTGAAGGGTTGAAGGTTTGATTCCTGGTCAAGGGCATATACCTGGGTTGTAGGTTGGATCCCCGGTTGGGACACAGGCAGGAGGCAACCAATTGATGTGTCTCTCTCACACCAGTGTTTCTCTCTCTCTCTCTCTCTCTCTCTCTCTCTCTCTCTCTCTCTCTCTCTCTCTCTCTCTCTCCCCCTCCCTCTCTCTGTCTCTCTCTCTCCCCCTTCTTTCCTCCCTTACATGATCTATAAAAATCAATGGAAAAATATATCCTCAGGTGAGGATTAACAACAACAAAAAATTGCTCAAGAACCTGTTAGTGCCTACAGCCCACCCCCTACTTCATGCAGCTTGATGCCTTCCTCTCTCCAATCCTGGCAGAGAGGAGGCAACAGATACTCTTCAGAGGAGGGAGGAAGGCACAGTTAAGGAGAGGAGAACCATACTGACAAGAAGTGAATTCAGTATTTATATCCAGAATGCTGAGTACACTTCAAATATATAAGTATACCTGTCTACATGTAAGAACTAAACATATAAAACTCTTAGATTGAAACTTAGGTGGGAATATTCATAATTTTGAATTAGATAACTTCTTAAATATGACACCAAATTCACAAGCAATCAAAGGAAAAATAGATAAGCTAAAGTTTAAAAATTTGGACTTCAAAAAGACACTATTAAGAAAGTGAAAAAACAACTCAAGAGTGGAAGGAAATATTCAAAAATCATGTATCTGATAAGAGTCTAGTATGAGGACTATATATAGAACTATCAGAATTCAACAATGTAAAAACCTCAATTTTAAAATGGGCAAAGGATTTGAAGAGACATTTCCTCAAAGATATACAAATGACCAGTAAGCACATGAAAAGGTGCTCAACATCATTAGTCATTAGGGAAATGCTAATCAAAACCAAAATGAGATGCCCTCTGGGAAGATTATAATAAAAATAAATAAGTTTTGGTAAGAAAGTGGAGAAATTGAAACCCTCAAACACTGCTGAAATGTAAAATGGTTATTCCACTCCTATGTATGTAGCCAAGAGATATAAATGCAGAGGTGCACAGAAAAACTTGCATGTGAATGTTCATAGCAGCATTATTCATAAGTTTAGTTAAAAATAAGTTTATTTAGCCCTGGCCAGTTTGGCTCAGTTGGTTGAGCATAGTCCTGTGCACCAAAAGGTTTGCCCAGGTTGCAGGTTCAATCCCTAGATGGTATGTATACAGAAGGCAGCTGATTGATGTTTCTCTCTCTCCCTCTCCCTTCCTCTCTCTCTAAAAACAATAAAACCATATTTTAAAACACTAAGTTTATTTAAAAGATTACATAATATGCTATACTATAATTTGCATAATAATTTTCCAGTTGTTGGTTATTTAGGTAGTTTCTAGGTTTTTACAATTATCGGCAATGACAATATTTGACAAAAACCTTTGTTTGGTTTTCTGATTATTTCTTTAGACTGGATTTCAAGAAATGGATTGATTGCAGAAATAATAAATTGAAGGACTTTTAAAAATAAATATTGCAAAATCATTTTTTCAGAGTTTTTCCAATACACATTTTTTACCAACTGTGTAACAAATTTACCTTTTACTTTCAACCTTGTAAGAATTATGCATTCTCATATACATATTTTTTTCTTAAGTGCTCAGGAATATAAAAGCATAAAATCCTCAAATGTTGCTTTCAAGATGCTTTCAGTCTAGTGGGAGAGATAAGTAAAGGTTTTGTATACAAAACAATGTACAGAGAATTTTTTCATGGATGTTTCTACATTTGAGTGTCAATATCTTTTATTATCTCTCATTCCCTTTTGAGGTAGATGACAATATATTTCATTACTTACCTTTCATTTGTGTATTGTATACTGTGATTAGTATTTAAATTGTGTACTTCCTCTTTTGTAAATTTAATATATACTTCCCACATTTACAAAGGAAGACTTTACAATTTTTCTCTTAGATGTGTATCTGGTGATTTATAGTTTTTAAGAAATCATTTCTTTCTCAAGATATTTAAACAGATTAGTATATAACATTGATAATTGTATCATGATTCTTTTAAAAATCATCACCATATATGTTGATATAATCCAAGTCTTCTTCACATATTTTCTGCTCATAAATCTTTATTCTTAATCAGATTTTCCAGTTTTGCATTTTAATTTTAAAGAATAATTTTCTCAGTTGTACTGAATTTTAGTGTACTAAATCAGTATTTAGTACTGTTTAGGACTTTTCCTGTTCATGAGGTTCATTTTTTAAAAAATACATTGTAGCTTCTTTAGTTGAGTACCTTTTCTATTTTATTAATTATGTATTTGATTATTAGAAGTTACTTTTATTTTTTAAATTCATGATATTTTCAAGTTCAGAGATAAACACAGAGAATAATATGACAGCCTATTACATGTAATTATCATTAGATTTTATAAATTTAAAAATGTTTTGCAGTAATTGCTGTAGATAATTAAGTTTAAAAAAAAGACTCATTTTGCAAGGGCTGCCTCACAAGACACAACAAACTGAGTGACAACAGAAATTTGTCATCTCACAGTTCTGGGGGCCAGAAATCTGAAATGATGGTGTCAGCAGAGCCACAGCCCCTCTGAAGGTGCTAGGGGTGGATCTGTTCCCCACCTCCTAGCTTCTGGTAGTTCCTTGGCTTGTGGCAGCATAATTCCCATCTGTACATGGCATTCTCCCTGTGTGCATGTCTCTGTGTCCGCATTTCCCCTTTGTCTAAGGACACTAGTTATATTGGATAAAGGACCACCTATTCAGTATGACCTCATTTTAACTTAACCAATTAGATTTGCAGCAACCCTATTTCCAAATAAGGTCATATTCTGGGGTACTATGAGGTCAGGACTTCAACAGAAAATTTTGGAGGGAACAAAGTGTGACCCATAACAATGACAAATATCCCCGAAACCTGTTAATCCTTCTTGAATGATGTTTCCCCTTCCACCTGAGTTTTTAAAATCTTTTCCAGTATTTCCATTATTTTCTCATATGAATAAATCCATAAATAAGATACATTTGTTTGGGATATTCTCAATTTTTATATAAATATCCTATATAATAAAAGGCTAATATGCAAATTGTTCCCTCAATGGGGAGTTTGGGAGTTCAACAAAGAATTAGACCAGGGGCCGGGGCCAGCCCAGCAACCACCCACAACCCCTATCCCCAGCCAGCCTGGCCTGATCGGCCCCAATAGGGGCTGGCCGGCTGGACCCCACCAGTGCACGAATTCATGCACTGGGCCTCTAGTTACATTATACTTATCATGCAATGTGTCTTTTGTTCAATATTTTATTTTAAGATGTATTTATGTGTTTATAATTTGCGTTCTATATTCATTCTGGGTATTATTGTCTTATTCGTTTTTTACATTTCAAATGTCTTCTCACTTTTATGACTTTTCTTAACTCTTCATTCCTGGTTGCTTTTTGTTGTTGTTTGGTACAAAAGTCTTTCATTTTAATGAAGTAACATATACAGCTTTAAAACTTAGGTGTACTCTTGGGGCATTTTTTTTAAAAGAAAAGCTTATATTGAAATCGTAAATTTGTTCTTTTTTTCTAAAATGTTCAAGCTTTACAAAGTTTTTAATCCAATTAGAAAGTGTGTGTGAACAAGGTCTCAATCTATTTTAATATTTTCCCATTTGGATAACTAATTACCTTGGTGCTGTGTTTGACTGACCTATTCTTTCCACACTGACATGTATTTTATTTATGCCTCAATTTTTCACATGTAGTATTTGAAAGACTGTCCCTTCACTATGTTTATCTAAACCAAATTATCTTAACTGCCATGACATTATGATAGTATAAGTTGCTATTTTGTAGAAAGTAGCAAATAATTTTTCATCTTTCAAAATAACCTTAGCTATTTTTTTGTACATGTCTATTTTTTATGTCAGCTTGTCCTGTTCCATGAAAGCCCTTCTTTGAATTTTGATTTGAATTGCTATGAATTTATAGATTGAGGACAATTTGACATAGTCAAGGTACTGAGTCTTTCTATCCAAAAACACTTTATTTATAATCACCACTTGGAGTGTTCTTTTATGTTTCTCAGTGTTTTAAAACTTTTTCCATTATGATTGTGCATATGAAATTCATTTCTGCATCACTTATACTGTGAACAGTATATTTTCAACTTGCCAACTTGATATTTGTTAGCATATAGAAAAAAGCATTAATTTTTATATTCTGTTACAATTTTTTCCATCTAAAAAAATCTTGCTGAACTTTAATATACTTTTAATACTATCTAATAAAAGAGTAATATGCAAATTAACCATCACTCGGCTACACCCACAAGCCACGCCCACCAGCCAATCAGGAGCAAGTATGCAAATTAACCCAACCCATATGGCTGCGGCCACGGAGTGAGCAGGAGGCTTTGGATTCCCCGGCGATGGAGGAAGCCAAGCTTTCCACACACCCTGGCAGGCCCAGGTCTGCGTTCCAGGCTACAAAGTTTCAATTGTAGAAGATAAATAAATCCCAGTTACCAGAGCCTCCGCTTGGGTCACCAGGGGGCATGGCTGGACTGCAAACCACCACAGGTCTCTCACCCAGGCCGCCCCATGCCCCAAGGGAACCCCCAACCTGATCCGGGACACACTTCAGGGCAAACCAGCTGCCCCCCACCCATGCACCAGGCCTCTATCCTATCTAATAAAAGTAATATGCAGATTGACCATCACTCTAACACACAAGATGGGTGCCCCCATGTGGTCAAAGATGGCTGCCCCCATGTGGACACAAGATGGCTGCCACAAGATGGCCATCAGGGGAGGGCAGTTGGGAGGGCCAGGCCTGCAAGGGAGGGCAGTTGGGGGTGATCAAGCCAGCAGAGGAGGGAAGTTGGGGGTGACCGGGCCTATAGGGAAGGGCAGTTGGTGGGGGCCAGCCCTGCAGGGGAGGGCAGTTAGGGGGTGATCAGGCTGGTAGGCAGAAGTAGTTAGAGGCAATGAGGAAGGCAGGCAGGCGAGCAGTTGGGAGCCAGCAGTCCTGGATTGTGAGAGGGATGTCCGACTGCCCGTTTAGGCCTAATTCTACCAGGATAGGGCCTAAACGGGCAGTCGGACATCCCTCGAGGGGTCCCAGATTGTAGAGGGTGCAGGCTGGGCTGAGGGACACACAGCCCCGTGCATGAATTTCATGCACCGGGCCTCTAGTATTTATATAAATTCTCCTGGGTTTTGTATCAACACAAGTAAAATGCAACTGAATTTTAATTTTAATCAAATAAATGAGTTTAATGCTACAATATTTTTGTGCCACAATGATTGTCCTTTACTTTTTTAAGCTAATGTTTCCTTTTTACTTCTGATGAGGTATCTGTTTACTGACTAATATTTTTATTTGTTGGTAATTTGAACTTGCTCTGTTAGCTTTCTAAAATTTGTCTGCATCACTGACGTTCTCAGTGACATTCTCAGTACAATATAATTAGATGTGGCTTTTTCTTATCTTCACTGATCCTGCTTGGGCCTTACATACAGTAAAACTTTATTCAGGATTTCCTATTAGGTATTTGTTTGAGCTTTTCAAGCTATTTTGCAAATCACTTAAGTTTTCTGTCCCTTTGTACTGGGTGTCTGGTACTATACTCGTCACTAATTCTCTAGTATTGAGTTTGATGGAATATTTACTTCAGTGAATGTAATTTTCATTTTCTATATATCTTACTGCTTCTTCATACACACCTATTCTTGTTTCATTTCTATGTACTTTTACTTTGAAGTTTCTTATTCATTTTAATGACTACCATGGCTTCATGTGTGTCTTTCAGGATACTGAACACACATATTTAAAGTTTATATTGACTAGTCTATAAAATTAATCTGACCTGCAGTAGGTTATAGTGGGTAGTGGGAGTGCAGGCAATAAGGGGGCATATTGACTTTAGAACATTTAAAATCAGTTTTTCAAAACAAACTTAAACTTAATATTCTTATCACCATAGAATAGTGTTTCTAAACAACATCAGTGAGAATGACCAAGAGGTCCTTACTGATGCCCTCAGCTTGACTAAACTTTAGACAGGTTTCCTTCTGACAATAGGCCCCTGAATCATCTTTTTTTGGAGTTTTTCCCCTTTGAGTTATAAATCTTCTCTTAGCCTCTTGCTATTTTTGCATTCCAGAAATGTTTTTCTCAAGTACTTGGGAGTCATGACTTTGAAATGTAATCATAAAGAAAAATAGGGCCCCTATCTCCCCGTTTCTGTAGGCGGGAAGGAGCCTAACTTTGATAAGTGCCAATTTTCAAACTCAGATGGCATAATCACTTTGGTCAAGCTCCTGCAAACCAATACCTTCCAGTACTTTTCCATTAGCTTATCTAGCACTAAAATCCTCTTCTGAAACCTTTTGTTTCAGCCAAGCTTGGTTCTATTTCTCTCTCCTATTGCAATTCTCTTGAATAAAGGCTTTCTTGCCTGTTTAACTCTATGGTACAATCATTTCTTGGAAGTTCAAAATGCTCAGCTCCCACCATCACCTGGTGTACTCTACTGTTCTTATTAAATGAAATTATATTCTAGTTCTTGGTTGTATTTGTCTTTTTTAACATAAAGTATTCTTTTACCATTAGTGTTTAAGACTTTTATTTTTGGATTAGCTATGTCATTAAGTGTGCTAGTTTCCTACTGTATATCCTTTATCTTTTCTTCCTTATTTGCATGTGGCTATATTTTCAATTAAAAAAAAATGTCTTCCAGATAGCATTGGCCAGGTAGCTAAATTCTGGACAACGAGCTTTCTGGATAATGCGAGAGTAAGTGGGGAGAGTTTACTCCCCAACCTGTCTTTCTTGACAAAATAATAAACCCTACCTTTAAAGCCTGCTGTATTTAGATTTTCTGTTACATTCAGCTGAACTCAACTGATAAACTAACTGATACAGCTTCCACAGCACATATAATCTGCCACAAGGAATTACTCCTTTAAGGATAAAGAATTGCAGTTTGAAGAAGCTATTCTGTTTTGTTGCAAATGGTTACATGAGTGTAGGCCACTGACTGTGTCTCACAATGATGCATCTCCCTACTAGTTAGTCGATATTCTTTGCTGGAATTTACAAAGAATTGATTTCTTTTAAGGTACTTTTCAGATACCTGATACTAACTTAGACTGGCATTCACCAAGGGTTTTTTTTAGAACAAAATTAAACATAGAAAGTAGCAATAAGTCTGCACAGTACAGAGAAGGAGACAAGATAGTAGCTGAGTGGCATCCGGAGTGAGAGAAGAGGAATAGCATACTGACCCGAGAGTGGTCCTGTGCACATAATGGACTCTATTAGCTTGTAATAAGATCAGCTCATTATCTTGCATTACAAGGTATTTTAAAATGCTATTTTCTTTTTGGATAGAGTCTACCCGATAGACAGTAGTGCTTTCACTCAATTCCCTCCAGCAGACACAGATGTGCAGGTGCATTACTCTGCATGCTCAAATTTCTAACCATAAGGGAGAACACTGAGAGTAATTCACATTGACTGATCATCAGGCTTACTTGTTTTTCCCTCATAGAATGTAAATTTTCTTTGTTCCAGGCTTTGGTTTCCATATTTCATTATCAACTAGCATTCTTCTGATGTCTAATATATATTATCTACCAGCCAGTGAAGAAGTACTCTTTTAAATATTAACCTTTAATACTAATTAATAGTAATATTAATTAAGTGCCAGTTATATGTTTAGCATTCCAGATAAATATTACACTTGTGGGAAAAATAATTACTTCTGACTGAAACTCAATTATTTCATTCTTATCAATGTAACTATTTGGAAACACTTGCCTGCCTCCCCTGCAAAATTTGGTTTCCAATAGAGAGGAAAAAAGCAATTTGAAATAATGCATACCATTACTTCCTATTCATATTTCTGCAAGTGAGTATTTCGGTGAAAAGCTTGATTTAAAAGGTATAAACTAGAAATTTGGAATGAAAAATAACAGAAATAGTATATCCTAACAACGATGACATATATTATTTTTAAAGTATATGTCTCAAAAATTATATCCTATACAATGATCAATGTTTCCTATAACAAAATATATGATAGGAAAGTGTACCATGGAAAAGATTTATGAATCAGGATTTGGATTTACTAAGTTATAGGGTAGGCCATTGCTTCCTGATATCACTTGAGGACATCTTTGTACCCAAAGACTCTCTCAAATGCCCACATGATATCTTGTTCATGGAAATGTCACTGCTGAAGTATTCATATAGCTCACAAATCAATAGGAAGCCTGGAGAAACACTCGGCATCAGAAACAAAAGGAGTTAAGGCTCAACCAAGTTTCAGCCACAGAAATGTGTGCTTAGGACATGTGGAAGATTGCATTATGCTCTCATTTCTCCATTCCCATAAGATTACATTGTAAATTCATTTCCTTGCCATGGTCTGTTGGGTAAAAAAATAAAATAAAATACACACACACACACACACACACATATTTCCGAGCCTCTTGACTTTGGGCTTGGCCATGTGACTTGCTGTGGCCAGTGGAATGTTAGTAGACATGATATAGTAAAGGCTTGGAATGTGCTTGGAATGTACATGCACCAGGTATCCCACTATCCCAGAAAAATGTGAGCCATATGGAGAAGACCTACACATGAGGCATGGCCTGGAGCCAAGGCCAGCTGAGCCCCAGTTAACATGTAACGCATGAGTGAGAACAAATGCTTTTGCTATGTGCCACTGAGATTTTTGTTTGTTGTGCAGTAAAGGCTGAATGGCATAGGAAAGCAATGCCCCCAACACTATTGGACACTGACAGCCATAGATGTTGCTAAAATAATTGCAATAAATATCATTGTACTTTTCTGATTTTCTTCTCAAGTGTCAAATTCCCACATAAAAATAGGTAATTAGACATCAGCTGTCAAAAGGTAATACAGCTACTTCTGCTCATATTGTGGGTGAAGTTCTGTTTTCCAAATATTTAAGGGTTATTACAAAACAAGAAGAGCATTTCACCACTGGTTATCCAAAACAACAAATATCTACTACAATACTCAAGTGAAAGCTGTAGACATAGAAAATAATCTTAACATCCTATCTAATAAAAGAGTAATATGCAAATTGACCATCACTCCAACACACAAGATGGCCACCCCCATGTGGACACAAGATGGCTGCCACAAGATGGCCAGCAGGGGAGGGCAGTTGTGGGCAATCAGGCCTGCAGGGGCAGGCAGTTGGGGCGGCCAGGCCTGCAGGGGAGTACAGTTGCGGAAGACTAGGCCTGCAGGGGAGGGCAGTTTAGGGGGACCAGGGTAGGGGAGGGCAGTTGGGGGCAATCAGGCCTGCAGGGGAGGACAGTTGGGGGGGACCAGGCCTGCGGGGGAGGGCAGTTCAGGGGGACCAGGCCTGCAGGGGAAGGCAGTTTAGGGGGACCAGGCCTGTAGGGGAGGGCAGTTTGGGGCAACCAGGCCTGCATGGAGGGCAGTTAGGGGTGACCAGGCCTGCAGGGGAGGGCAGTTGGGGGTGACCAGGCTGGCAATGGAGGGCAGTTAGGGGCAACCAGGCTGGCAACAGCGGGCAGTAGGGATGACCAGGCCAGCAGGGGAGGGCAGTTGGGGGAAACTGGGCTGGCAAGAGAGGGCAGTTAGGGGTGACTGGGCCAGCAGGGGAGTGCAGTTGGGGGCAACCAGGCCTGTAAGGGAGAACAGTTAGGGGCAACCAGGCTGGCAGGGGAGGGCAGTTAGGGGCAATCGGGCTGGTAGGAGAGCAGTTAGGCATCAATCAGGCTGGCAGGGGAGTGGTTAAGGGGTGATCAGGCTGGCAGGCAGAAGAAGTTAGGGGCAATCAGGCAGGCAGGCAGGCAAGTGGTTTGGAGCCAGTAGTCCTGGATTGGAGAGGGTGCAGGCTGGGCTGAGGGAAACCCCCCCCCCCATGCACGAATTTTGTGTACTGGGCCTCTAGTCTATATATATAAAACCTAATAAGCAAAGTGTTCCCTTAGGAGTTTGACTGATCGGGAGTTCAATTGCTCGCTATGTGCACTGACCACCAGGGGCATCGCGGAATGAAGGAAGGCCCCAGCTGGCAGCGGGCAGCCAGGGAAGGGAGGCCTTCTAGGGATCCTATCCATGCACAAATTTTGTGCACTGGGCCTCTAGTAAGGAAATAAATGGTAACAGTGCATCATTTTCAAAGAGGTTCCTTAATACAGTAATCATTACATCCAAAATAATAGTTCAATGTTTATTTGTAAAATCTGGAAAACAAAAAATAATTGCCCTCTTTCCTTCAGGTCTTCTCTAAGCCTTTAAAATGTCAACATACTTTGTTATTCTCCTAAGAAAAAGAAGGCATGGTATGTGTAACTTAAAAAAAAAAAAAACACAATGACCTGTTTTTTTTGCATTTTCCAAGACTATAGTTCCCTATGACACAAATTGAAAAATACTGTTAGAGGAAATCACAAAGCACTTTTGGAGTACAAGGAAATAGTAACTCGTTCTGTCTGTCAGGAGTCGCATTTAGAGAGAGATGCTTGTGAGCAGAATCTAGAATGATGTGCAGCACTTCTCCAGGAAAACTTTGGAGAGAACAGCATTTCAAGTACAGAAAAGACAATCTAATGGGAAAGACAGATTAATAATAATGAGTTGGGAATTTCAGTAAGTGATACACAACAAAGATGAGTGAGAATGATGGAGTTTTAGATGGTTGTGTTGACAGTTACTGTGAAGGCAACAGAGGCAGTGTGGCATGGCACATGAGAGTGTGAGCTTTGGTCTTCTGCACATCAGGGATTTATTTACATAGATCTCTAATAAAATATAGAAGGCGAAACAGAGGAATGGATCCAAAACAACTCCCATATTTCAAGTTGTGAGACTAGATAAATAGTAGAGTCATTAATCAGGCTAGAGATTACAGAAGAAATTGGTTATAGGAGAAAGAAAATAAATTCTGTTAGATGAATATTGTTGAGTGTTAAATAAGTAGAATCACATTTTGACATGGCAGGCCTTGTAAACAATGAATTACTCTTGAATTTGATGTTATCACTATATAGTCTAAGAATAGATTAACTTCTTTATTATATTTTTTACATTGTTGACTTACATTGAGTTCATAGTCTACTAACATTCCTATTTTCTTTTCATATGAACATTGGAAAATAATTTTGTCTCCTTATTCCAGCTTATTAAAAGATTTTTTAAACTTAATAATTTTATTCACTCCATTTCTGTTTAACTCAACCTTCTTAGTTCATGAACTTATTCGATAATTATGCCAACTATGTTGACTTATTAATGAATTCATGTTTGTTTCTATCTATCATCACTTGCTTTTGGGGGCAGTTCATAAACCATCTGTTTAATCATATCTTCTAGAGTTTTACAGAGAATTTGTATGTTCTCCAGTTGGATTCATTTAGAATTTGCCTTTTTCACCATGTTACAAACAAAATTTAAAAAATCATTTGCTACCTCAATTCTTTTGGCATCACTTCTATTTTTTCAAAATTTAACTATGATTACTCTTACTGATTCTACAATTAAATTTGTAAATGCCTTATACATGGTAATCAATTAATTTGGACTGGGGACTTGAATTCACTTAAAGTGGCTATCTACTTTGAGCATTGTGTCAAAGAGTGTCTAATGTTCTCCCCAAACCAATTCCTCTTGCACAGTGGGACATTTTCCAATGTCCCTTGCAGTTATGTTTGAATCATGTGGCTGAGTTTTGACCAGTAACATGTAGAGGGACCTCTCTCCCCTCTCTTCCTTTCTGTAGTGAATTTAGGCACCATGCACTTAAGATACCAACAACACAAGACAGAAAGAGCCTATAAAGCTGTCACCTGCCAAGGAAAGTACCTGACCTACAGTGGACTAAAAAACGGTGGGCTTTGGTTGTACCCCGGTGGGCATAGGGGTCTGGTCTATCCTGATGGGAAAATAGTATTTCCTTTTTAATATGTGATCTTTCTCTTTTATTTTCAAAAGATTCCCATTATTTCTTTTAAGATTATCTAGGCAGAAGAATTATGAAAGCTTTTGTCAAAATATTTTATTGCTAAAAAGCATATTTCTTATTTGCTATTATAAATTTCAAAATGATGCAGTCATTTTCCCCTGAGGGACCCAGTAGTACACAGAAAAGTGTTATGAGCCACTCTTTAGTGACCCTGGTTGAGATCACAGTGAGCACTAAAGTAGGTCAGTTAAAAGCCTGATAGAAACAGAAGTCTATAATTCTGTGCATGTGCTTGCGAAGGTGTTACTAGAATATTGCTTAGAGATGCAACAGGCAACTTTTCACTTTGATATTTAATCATCAGAAAACAAGAGGAGATTTCACAAGAAACAGCTGCTCTGAAGCTATGTCTCAGGTGTTTGGGCTGAAACGTTGCATCTTGTAAAAAACAAACAAACAAAAAAAAACAACAAAAACCTGTCAGAATGAATGTGATGAAAGGAGCTGGAGAGGATGGTCATCACTTTGTAAATCAAGTAACAAAAGTAAATTAATGTAAAAAAATTACAAAGATAAGGAAGCAGACTTTTTTGAAAAGACGAAGTTTCCTGTCTGGCAAAGCTGTCTTCAATTGCTCAGGCATGATTAGCTTCACATTTCACATGTCTATAATGTGGAATATGTAGGTTACTGAGAACTATCAATGCTTGAAATTTTCAGTGTCATCCAAGTTTTTAACAAATCCCCTTCTTTTATTTTCAAGGATTCCATCTTGTGATAGTATATCACTCCCTCCCAGTATTCCCACTTAAATCCAGTATAGATGTTGCCTTTATTGTTTCCATAAGTAAAATAAATCAAGATGTATCAGTTATTGTCCTGTTAGTGGAAAAGTTTTTGAATGCCATTGCTCTATCAGGCTTTTTTATTAATTAGTAGATGATTATTAATGAATTGTCATCTGGATAAAAAAAAGGTGGAGAGATTGAGAAGTGGAAGTTGGTAATTAGAAAATAGTCATGAGGATGTAAATTACAGCATAGGAAATATATTCAATAATATTGTAATAACTACTTATGATGCCATTTGGGTACTGGAAATATCAGGGGAACACTTTGTAAAGTATATGATTGTCTAACCACTATGCTGTATACCTGAAACTTATACAAAATAATATTGGATGTAAACTCTAATTAATTTTTTTATAAAAGAAAAGAAATTATCTATTTTTTTTAAGAAATACAAAAAAGTAAGAAAAGATTTCTGATTTCTGATTGAATGGAAGTGTGTGTGCAGAAGGCAGTGGGGAGAGCAGACTAGCCAACCACATTTCCTATGAAGAACTTGGTGTGGGATGACATATCATCTTCTACACTTGTTAACCTCTACACAGGATGCTGCTGCATTGAGCCATATGGCAAGATGTTTCTGTAACCATTGAGAGTAAGATCCCCACACATTGATATCATGTAAGCATGAAGAAGCAATGAAACTCAGGGGAGTTTCATCATGTTAAGAATCAAGGAATAAGTGTGTCATAGTTTATAAGATACATTTTTACAAAGATGTACTGACTCTTAACAGATTCATTTTGAACTGTCTGTGCTTTTAAGGAAAATAAAGTGTTTCATCCTAAAAAAGGTTATGTGTTTATGCTTGCATTATATTTAATTTTTCCAGAATTTCACATATATGTTATTGAGCTAGATAGATATCATATATATTACTGATAAATGTTTCATAAAAACTTAAAATATTACCTTACTTAAATATGTCCAACTTTCCAGTGCAGGCTGCATTTACCTCATGATAGGTATCCAGATTTTACTTATGAAAGAAGAATAGAGCCAAAACCGGTTTGGCTCAGTGGATAAAGCGTCAGCCTGCGGACTGAAAGGTCCCAGGTTCGATTCCGGTCAAGGGCATGTACCTTGGTTGCGGGCACATCCCCAGTAGGAGGTGTGCAGGAGGCAGCTGATCGATGTTTCTCTCTCATCGATGTTTCTGACTATCTATCCCTCTTCCTTCCTCTCTGTAAAAAAAATCAATAAAATATATTTAAAAAAAAAAAAGAAAGAAAGAAGAATAGAATAAAATGTATTATTGAAAGTTGTATCACCAGCCCTACACACAACATTTTAAAGAAAAAAGACAATAACATAGAGAAATTCTGTCTACCTATTCCATTCTTAACTATGTGTGTGTGTGTGTGTGTGTGTGTGTATAATAAAATAGAGAAGTATGCTAATTATGCTAATTAACCAGGACACCGTAACTGGTCGACCTGACAGGAGGAGGTTGCATGCGCAGCATCAGGGGTGGGGCAGCAGGGACCTCCGCGCACCTGCCCTGGGGGAGAGTCTGATCAGCAGTGGCTGTGGCTGCTTCAAGGGCCAGAGAGGGAGGCAGGGCCGGAATGGCGACTCGAGGGTGGGCAGCGCCGCACGATTTCGAATCACACGCTGGGCTCCTAGTCTCTTAATAAAGGGACTTAGTAATCCCAAAAAATATTTAAAACCTAAATAGTACATTGAGAAAACTCTCTGACAGTGAGCAAACTAGAGCTATTAACTAGAGGGCTTGTAATGTATGAGTGTAGGGATTCATGTGCATAATATGAATTTAATATTTACAATGACCTATTTTTTCAGTCTTGAAGCTGAACCATAATAACTGATACTCACTGTTGTATTATTTTACAAAGGAAACAACTTCACATTTTATTTATGTTTATATACACACACATGCATATATATATATATATGTATGCATACACATACAACTAGAATCAGAGCTTTATCAATGTCTATATATGACTGTAAATTCCTGAGGCTAATGACCAGAATGTTTTGTTCAATACTCTATCTAAGCATAGTAAATGCTTCATAAACACAATAAATGGACTTACCAAATCAGGCAGCATTTTGCCTGCATTTACTTTTTAAATGCTTATTTTAATTGCCTAGTTCACATTTTTGTTTGCATAGAATCTTAACAGCTTGACGTTTATGTCTTATTAACAAGTGTATGCTTCCTTGCAGATACTCATGGCCATGGCTAGACATAGATGCTACAGTGATCTGATAGGGTCCTTCTTGGTGGTTTGTGACCCACCTTAGTGATTTGGCTCTATACTAGGGAATAGCTTTCTTAATCCATTTTTAATGGAGTGAACTATTTCTATTAAATTATTTCATTTATTATTTAATTATTTCAGATTAAATGTCACCTACTCTGTGAAATTTGGGCCATCTTCTACCTCTTTCTTCCACAAGCAGGATATATTCTCCCCCTCAGCCCTATAGAAATACACTTTATGAAATATGAATTAATATCATTGAATTTTCCCTACTCCTAGATACCGTCATCAAATGTTTCTTTTATTCATATACACAACTCATCCTGCATGACTCAGATAATGAGAAAAGCTCAGGAATATTTCCTCAACTGGTGCTAATGGCATTATAAGACACGCCACATGAATATTCTTTCTTAAATTAAGTTTTAAATGAATATGTCAGCTCAACAGTAATTGCCACATGCACAAATAAAAATGTTATGCTAATGTATAAATTCCAAATCTCTTAGACTTTCCAATAATATTACATGTTACTATAGTGACTTATGTTATTTTATTCCTTTGTCCTTTTCAGAACCAATTTGTGAGATCCTTAAATGTACCCATATCACAGTAAAAGTAGAAATTTAGATACATGCAGTGCAAATTAGTGAATATATCACAATAAAAATGCAGAATGTTCTTATGTCAATGTATGAAAAATAATTTTGGCTAAAATCCCAGTTTTCTAGTAGTGTCTCAAGATACAGGAAAGGTTAATGAGAGTGACTTCACAGTCTTACTATGTGAGCAGGGATATATTACATTTACTATCCAAGCTACTGTGGGATTCCACTTACGTTTCACTACATGTAGTTCTTGTATATTGCTTTTGCTTGGCAAGAAGCCATATTCTTATAATTCTGGGATTGTTTAATATCACTGTTTGTGCTATATTCTATAATGAATGACATACTAATACAATGAAATGGTTGATAAAACCAGAAAAATAAGAACATGATTAATTGCCAAAGTTTTATTAAGCAAAACAGACACTGACAATAAGACTGAGTCAAAACCCATGCTTTAGATATTGCACAGATGTATGCTTGAATGGGATAAGGTCAATGAAACACATACTGAGAATGTCAAATGAGTTCATTAACAAGAGATCAGTTGTCTCTTTAAAAATAGGTATATCCTCTTTTATAACTGCTTAAGGTTATGTTATAAAGGAATAAAAATATTATTCTTCAATGTTATATTTTTACAATTTGTTATTAATTAGTAATTTATCATGTTACTTTGGGATAAATAAATTCAAATCCTAAGTTAATAGAATGAACCTTGAAATTAATATGTTACTATGAAATAGTGTATATCACTCTATTTTCACAGGCTTGCTAAACAACTGTACACTAAATTGTAGTCAAATTTCAGTTCCAAAATACTAGCCTCTTTTTTAAAAAAAAAATGCTTAAAAGCTTTGATTTTTGGCATCTGTATTGATAAGTATGAAGCATCTCCACTATCAATGAAGCAGAGCTGCTCATTCCACAGCTGGAATAGATCTGCTTCTTTAAAAATGAGAAGTAGCAGCTGCAGGGAACATAAATCATTCACTTGATTTGATTTTGCAAACCAAACACATTCCTCATGTTATGATTTAGATCGCTAATTAGACCTTGCATAATCAAAGGAACTTTGGAAAAAATAATTCTAGATTAAGCTCAACTTCTACACCTTCTGAGATCTTATCACATTTTCTACATTTTTTAAGACCAGTATATCTCAAACTAAATATAATGAACAACAAAAGGATGATTTGCAAATAATGTCTCTGGGTGAGTGTGACCAATGTCAGACTCCTATTATAAGTCAGTAAAGGGAGAAGTCAAAAAGAAGAATATCAATCCATCTATGACAGCTGGGTCTCAAAAACTATGCAAACAAAAAGCATTACATTTTTTTTTATTTTGTATCAGGTGTCATCAAACACTTTTTGTTAAGGGTCAGAGTAAATATTGCAGGCTTCGTGTGCCATGTGCTTCATGGTGCAACTACTCAATTTTCTTTTTAGGGGAAAAGCAACTATAGGTAATATGTACATAAATGGACATAGCTGTGTTCCAATTAACTTTATTTACAACAACAAGTGATGGGTCAGATTGGCCAAACCTTGGTTTATTTAATTCTCCAAAACAAAAATTAATGATAACCTATGCAGTAGTAGTAAGTGACTTTATGTTGTCAAACCAATGCTGTGTCATGTGTATTTCATATCTGATATATGTTATGTATAGAGAGAATCTGCATATGTGCTATGTATACATATATAAGTATGTGCAAATGTGTGTGTATGTGTATATATATATATATATATATATATATATATAGAGAGAGAGAGAGAGAGAGAGAGAGAGAGAGAGGAAAATCAAATATATACAGAACACATTTTATAAGGTATGTGTGGGATAAGAGGGTAAAATGGAAAACCATTAGGAAACAAGCCAAACCTTGACTAATGATGAAATAAGAGCAACTACATTAGAAAATTCATGAATTGTATTTGTTTGTAGTAATTTACATGTAGGTGTTTAATCAATCAACATACATGTTGAGTATTAGTTATGAGCTGACAACTCTCCTGGTGTTAATAGAAATAAAAGAAGTAAATCATTTTTGCCTTTCAGAAAGTCACAATGTAATTGCTATACATGCATATATCACATTAGTACTACAGGCAACAACTGTCATTGAAATTGGGAAGAAAGAAAAAGAATTGGGAGCCATGTGATGGTAATGAAAGGCCCGTAAAAGAAAGTAGGCTTTGAAATGAACTTTGAAATATGAGTAACATGGATTAGGTTTATATGGTGGGGGCAGGGATAGATATTATTATTTAAGGAGGTACAGAACATAGCATGGGTAATGGGTATGAAATTTCAAGCTGTTTCCAGAGCTGAGAGCCCAGAATTTTCTTGATATCAAACACTTTTTGAAACTTATGGACATAATTGAGAGATTTTTAATAGTGTTGTTTATTTTATTGTATAGCAAATGCTATACTTTATCTTTCACACTATTTTCTCAAGAAGTATTGTGAATTGAACAACATAAGAATTAGAAAGTAAAGACAGAGATATATGAACATCCATGTAGTGGAGTAACTACTCCAAAAGGTCAGCCAAGATTTTCCTGGAGATAAATAAATTGTCCTAGACTTGTAGACCATATTATAATAAAAGGAGATTAAAATATTTAAGCAGTTTTTCTCATTTCTTTACACATTTTACTCAGAAAATTTTCAGACAGAAGAAGATATATAAGCAATATACTGAACATACCAACCAGTTTAAGTATAGTGTGTACTTCTTTCCCCTTCAGAAGGAAAAGCCAACCTAAAATTTTTATCTGTGGTTCTCAAGCACACTTTATTTCTTACTATACCTAAGTAACAATGTGTTTTTTTTTTTCAATACTAGAGGCCCTGTGCACAAAATTCTTGCACTGGGGGCGGCGGGGGTGGGGGGGAGTCCCTCAGCTCAGCCTGCGCCCTCTTGCAGTCCAGGACCCTTTGGGGGATGTCTGCCTGCCTGCTTAGGCCCACTCCCTCCGGGGAACGGGCCTAAGCTGGCAGTTGGATATCCCTCTCCCAGTCCAGGACCCCTCACTTCTTACTGCCCACCTGCTTGGTGCTCCTTACCGCTTGCTCGCTACTCCTTCCTTAGTGCTGCCGCAGAGGCAGGAGAGGCTTCCGCCACCACTGCTGCACTTGCCAGTCATGGGCCGGCTTCTGGCTGAGCGGCACTCCCCCTGTGGCAGTGCACTCACCACCAAGGGGCAGCTCCTGCAGTGCGCATCATAGCTACCGGTCATTCTGGTCATTCCGCCACAATGGTTGCTTAGGCTTTTATTATATAGATAGTTTGTGAAATTCATTAATGTTAGTATATACAGCCGTAGGTCATTTATTTGCACTGCTGTATAGTATTATATAATACAAATATGCTACACTTATGGTTATTATAACATTGCTGCTATGCATCTCTCCTTGTGCAAATAGTGTCTCTAAACCAGCGATTTTCAATTTTTTTCATCTCACAGCACACACAAACTAATTACTAAAATTCTGTGGCACACCAAAAGACATACTATATTTTTTGCCAATCTGAAGAAAAAATAGGTATAATTTTGATTCATTCACACCAGACAACCATTGCTGTGTTGTCATTTTTTTGTTTGTTTGTTTTTACTTGACAATCTAAGGGAAAAGAAGTCAGTGTACCCAACTTAATAGTCAGGTATTGCATGTTTTAAAAATTCTTGTGGCACACCCACTTGAAAATATCTATGCTAAACTATATACCTAGAAGTGTAACTTCATAGTCTATTGATTTTTTATTTACTGGGTCCTTTATAGTCTCTCAAAATAAGCTATGCCAAATATATTCCTGTCAGCAGTGCAGTGTTCCTTTATCCACCTTTTTGAATCATTAGACTGGTATTTTGGTGTAAAATTATATGTGATTATGTTTTCATTTTGGATTCCTTTATTGGTAGTACAATTAATAATCTTTTCATAATACTTTGGGGATTTGGGGCTATCTCTTCCATCAAAATATATCTTTTGTCCACATTTCCCCTAGATTTTGTCTTTGTGTTATTAATTTGGAAATGGTTTTCATACAGTTCATGCACTAATCTTTTCAGCTACAGGCATTGCAATTTATTTTTTCCATACATACTTTTGCATTTGTAACATTCTATGAATGTAAGTTTTTAATCTCAATGCAACAAAATTTTTTAAATTTAGTTTTCAAAGGTCATGAAAAACCAACTCAGGATTATGATATATATTGCAATTAGGAAATAATTGTCATCTTTTAAGATAACGAGTTCTGCTACCCACTAATGTGTTATATCTTCTCTTTAAAGGTATTATTAATGACTTTAAGTAAAATGCTAATTTTTCCATACAGATCTCAAGAATCACTTGCATTTATATCTAGATATTTTATATTTTTGTTAATTTTGTAAGTGATCCTTTAAAAATATAGTCACCTTGCTATATTTCTATTTTTACAATATTCTTTCTAGATTGCTTTGAAACTTTCATGTGAATAACAAATAATCTGTGGGTGAGTATAATTTTTCCTCATTTATAATCTTTATTCTTCTTTTGAACCCATCTTTATTTTTGTGTTCACTTTCAGGCCCAGGTAGTGACAACAGACCTCACTGCCCTACTTTTGACTTCAATGGAAATGCTTATAAATTTTGTTAGTGACACTTTAATTTTATATATATATATATATATATACATATATATATATATATATATATATATATTATTGATTTCAGAGGGGAAGGGAGAGGGAGAGAGAGATAGAAACATCAATGATGACAGAGAATCATCTATAGGCTGCCTCCTGCATGCCCCTACAGGGGATTGAGCCTGCAACTCAGGCATGAGTCCTGACCAGTAATCAAATTGTGACTTCTTGGTTCATAGGTCAATGCTTAACTATTGTGCCATGCCAACCGGGCTATAGTTTCTTTTTTCTGTATGTATTTAATACATGTTTTATACTCTTTTCTGATATTTCTAATTACATGATATTCTTATAAATTTAATTATAATTTATGTTGCTTCTGATGATTCTCATACATGGTGCCTTATGATAATTCATTTTTACCTCTGCAGTATATCTCTGGAGGCTACCAACTGTGAACACTGCAATTTATTCTTTTATTTTTTTCTCATTATATGTAATTTGCAGGTAATACAAATGAATACCTCAGACTTGCAGAAGACCAGTACTATAGAATTTAATTCTTAGGAACTTTTTTTTAATGTTGCAGATCAGCACAGACTTGTTTCCTTGTCACCTCCTTAGCACAATAAACAGACTCCCCTCCCAGTTTTTAGGGCAGTATATTTTTATTCAATCTTCCTGTCACTGTAGCTGTAGTCTAGCAAGGGTACCAGGTTTGTATGGGACTTCAATTCTTTGTCCTCTTTGCATAGCCCCAAGGTATTAAAAAAATTCTAAGTGACTTTTATAGTCTGAGGTTCTTGGTTTCTGGGATTTATAAAATGCCCTTGAGCCAGATACAGCTTCAGTTCTGTTGATGATTCTGGTTCACTGATTTTTCTTTCATTTTGGACCTTGAGTAGTTTTCTTTCCTTTCATATGAACTCAGCTGTGCATCTGAAAAATTGTTTGCTATATTTTAGAGTATTTTTAACTGTTTTATGGAGGGAATCATTTTTTTTTTTTCTTTTAGCCTGCCACAGTACTACAAAAAAAAATTCTCTCTTTTGAAGTTCTCTCAGAATGTGAGCTTTAAATCTAACATCTATTTATAAGAATAAAATAAAGGCATTTTCACTCTAACTTAAAAGTTAGTAATTACAAAACAATAACAACAAAAACCATAACACTAACAGCCTGATAGTTTCTCCCCTCTTTATTTTTTATTTTATTTTATTGTTTAAAGTATTACAAATAGTAGTACTCTCCCCTCTTTAAACAAACAAATAAATAAATTGTTCACTCATTATACTTGCTGTATTATTGCTTATTTTTATCTCTCTGGAATCAAGGATAAGTTACTAGTAACACATTATAAATTTACTTTCTGAGGAAATAACCTTCTCTGATAATCTGCTTACATATTATATCAGTGATTGATTCTCTAATTACCTTAACCTGTTTGCTATATTTCTGAGATAATTTTACTTTTACATCCACTGAAATATGTGATACATTGATCTAATTTGAGTCACACCCTAAAAATAAAAAAATCAAATGCCCCACTAGATTTTATGCCCAATATTTAATAAACTAATAAAACCAAGACAAGCAATATTATAAAAACAAGAATTAAATTTATTTCTTATGCTTATTTTTTAGACCACTGGTACAACTACTGTTTATTTCTTTGATTTTAGATAGTTAATTAAATGTGACAAAGTGCTTGAAGTGAAACTTCTGGTCTTCAGGCATGAAAATATTTTACTGGACACAGTAATCTTTTCCAGCTGTTCTTCTACTTACCAGATCATAAACATGCATTGAGATATTATATTTGACTATTAACTGATCCATTAGGATTGTTTATGTTAGAAATCTAAATGTCCATTGATCTAGATGTGTATTATTGACTCAAATGGAAATCTATTTTGTTGGAGGAGGGAACGACATAAAGTTTAGTTAGTAAAAAAAAAAGTCAAGTAAATGAAATCATAGAAAACAGCACGAATCAGCAAAATATTATAGAGAAAAGGCACAATAAATAAAGTAATTCTAGAAAGTTTGAAATCTTGCACTTGAAATAATGAGGCTAAAAATGCAGTTTAGATAAATAGAGTTAAGCCTTCAGTTACTGCTAAAGTAGAGTAGTAGCATGTGGTTGTCTCAGCAATTGGACTAGTCACTGTTTCAAGGTTAACATGATGAGAGTACTCATAAAATTGAGAAATATAGTTGTTTCCACCACTTATGGCAGGCATTGGAAAACTATGGTTCATATGACAAATCCAACCTGCTGCCTGTTTTTGTAAATAAAGGTTTGTTGGAACCTAGCCACTCCCATTCATTTAGGTATTGTCTCTTGAGGCATTCATACCAAAAACTGGCAGAGTGAAAAGCTGTGACAGAGACCATCTGGCTTGCAAAGTTATTATTTAGTCCTTTACAGAAAAAAAAAATTGCCAACTTCTGGCTTAAAAAATATATGTCTATGGAAGAGTGCGGGAGAATTTTTACCTTCAGGCAAAGATAAGTTATGTATGAAAGAATTAAATTGTACTGGTTGGATCCAGAGATGCTTAGATAACCATTAACATTTCTTGAAGTTATTACTGACTAAAAACACACACACAGCTTTGTGTGTTCTATCCATCAACGTCAGTATCATGAGAGCAGTCTATACTTTTCCAGATTGGGGAATAGAAAGGAAGATTTATAAGGGGGCAGTGAAGTTCTTACTTGGAGGCTAATGTCATGAGCTGTTATCAAGCTCTGATGTGGGCTAATGTTTAAACTGACTTCCTCGTATGAAACATTTTGTATGGTCCCTTTGCTGGGACCATCTTATTGAAATTCTCTTGATATAAGTGATGTACTATTAGCTCATTTTGAAGTTCTCCTAGAGTCAGTAGATATCTGGCATACTTATGTTTCTTCTTCTTTGTACAAGACCCAATAGAGCCTATGATGCTGTGCTCATTTATAGAACTACAACTTGTCCACGCACCATTTTCTGCAACCTGACAATAATGCAGCACCAACTTCTATTACCTTCTGCCATCCCATCAGCTAGCTCTGGATTTTGAGATTTTCCAAATGGGACTCAGGAAATAAATGTTTATTGAGTTTATCCTACAGAAGCCTTCCCCACCCCCCTAGGCTTTTGGTTGATGGCCCAATAGTCCTACCCCCTTATCCTTCTGGAAGTGGGGCTTATATCATAGCTTACAAGAAGGAAATCCTTATTTAAAACAAAAACAAAACAACAACCCTCTTACTCTCAATTATTTTATAACCTTGGTACATGTGAGGAGTTAAGAGTATTTAACTAGTTCTTGGGAAACAATTTTTAAACTTACACATAATGGTCTGTCTCGGTAAATGACAGCTACCAAACTATGGTGACTCCGACAAAAGTGGATGCGTCCCATTTAAACATACCATTTTACTGATCTATGTGACAAACATCCAGCCCTCCAACTTATTGCCATGGCTACTGCTGATGTGCAAGTTAGAAACTACCTTCTGAGATGGCTATATCCTTCTTGGAAAAGTACCTATGATATATTTGTGAGGATTTACTGAGAGAATATATGTGAATGCTCTTTCTAGAATGCCTAGGATAGAGAAGAGATGTAATAAGTGTATGTTCCTTTTCCTAATGCACATAATGATCAATAATAGTCCAAGCCATTTTATCAGAAGTCTCAAATCAATAATTTGTAAGCTGAATTCCCTTCATAATGATAACTTACTCTCCAGGTCACCAAAGTTTCCACCAACATGCCTCACACATTTTCCTGTGTAGCCAGCCCAGCTATCCATTTACATTTGAAAACTTTGTCCTATAAAGGAAGATCCAAAGTTACTTTTCTCTCTATTCACTAATAAAATCACCATAGCAATGTGCTTAACTATATTGTTTGGATCCCTGAAGTTCCCAAGCACAACCTGCTCCTGGCTATATCCGGCCTTATTTCTTACCTCTCCTCTACCTTTCATTCAGCTCTTTCCACATTGGTCTTTGCTACCCCTTGAACACAATGTGAGTACCATAACAGGACTTCTCAATTGCTGGTCCCTCTGAATAAAACACGTTTCTCTCAAACATATACCTAGTTTGCTCTGGTGCTTCTTTTTTTCTCCCATACTTCTTTAGGTTCATGCAAAAACAGAAGCATCCACTTCATACAGAGGCTCCCCTAATCACACTGTTTAAATTGTTCTCAGTAGTACCAGTCAAGATGGTGGCATAGGTAAATGTGGTACTCAAATCCTCCCATAACTACATCAAAATTTCAGCTAAACTACAGAACAACCATCATCCAGAACCACTTGAAATCTAGTTGAATGGAGTTCCTACAACTAAGGATATAAAAAAAAGCCAGGTCCAGACTGGTAGGATGGGCGGGGACACAGAGCTGATTCCTATCCACATGTAGGGAATAAAAATCAGGAGGGACATTTTAGCTGCAGAAGACTCCCTGAGGATGGACAAGTCACAGCCCCATACCAGGACCCCCAGTCCAGCTTTCCAGTGCCAGGAACAGAAGTCCCCATAACTTCTGACTGTGAAAACCAACAGGGACTGAGGCTGAGTGAGACAGAGGGTAGCTGTAGTTCCACGCGTGTCTCTTAAAGGGGCCACACAAACTTATTTGAACTCATTTATTCTGAGTTCCAAAACTAGGCCAGCAAAATGGCACCAGGGACATATGGGGAGAAACTGAGTTGTCTGGCATCAGGGCAAGAGCTGAATGGGCAGCTTTCTCCCAGACAGAAGTGCTGGCAGAAACCATTGTTCTTTTGATGACCCCTCCCCCAACACTGCTCCATCAACCTGGCTAACACTGTTAGTCAGGCCATGGTGATTGCCGGAGACCCTCCTCCACCCAACTTAAAGGCCCACCCACACTATTTCCAGTGGCTTTTCCATACAAATAGCATGTTTTGGCTTATGCTTTGGACTTTCCTAAAATCCCTCAAACAAGCAGCATCAGGCCTTCATATGCCCCATATCTCTTGCTAAGTGGTTCCAGGCTTGGCACTAGTGGCAGTTGGCCTTGGTTTGCAGCTTGGCCTTTCTGGGCATCACCAGGCCCAGCACTAATAGCAGCCATTGCAGATCACTGTGTAGCTCATGCTGGGTAGACCCAGGCAGAGCACAGGTGGTGGCTGAACTTGGCCTGCACCTTTTGGGAGGACTGAGAGCCAGCTCACCCAGTGGACAGATTCAGGCCATGTTTAAGCACCATCCAACCTCCTTACACAGGGGACAAATTCAAGGGGTGGATTCAGCAGGCACCAGAGTCCTGCTGAAGTAAGTCCTGCTTTGTAAGGTCAGCTCCTGCACAACTGATCTTCCACAATGGTGGCAGCCAGTCTTTGCAGCCAATTAGCCTTGGGGTAAATCTCTCCCATTAAGGTGCCAACAGCAATCAAGACTCAACTGCAACAGGAGGGCCTACACAGAGGCAATAGCTGGAGTGCCCAGCACAGGTGAACGGGGAGGCTATGTCATTGGACCCTACCCTTACATTAGGCCACTCTACCAAGCCTGAGAGATGTAGCAGCTCTACCTAATACATAGAAACAAACACAGGGAGGCAGAAAAAAATGAGGAGACAAAGAAACATATCCCAAATGAAAGAACACAACAAAACTCCAGAGAAAAAAATAAACAAAATGGAGACAAGCAATCTACTAGATGTAGAATTCAAAACACTAATTATAAGTATGCTTAGTGAACTTAGTAAGAATCTCAACAAAGAGATAGGAAATATAAAAAATGGAGACAGAAAACATAAAAACGAACCAGTCAGAAATGAAGAATATACTAACTAAAATGAAGAATACATTTAGGGAATCAACAGTGGAATAGATGAAGCAGAGGATTAAATCAGAGATTTGAAATACAAGGAAGCAGAAAACACCCAATCATAACAGCAAAAAGGAAAAAAAATCCAAAAAATGACAATAGTATAAGGAGCCTCTGGGACAACTTCAAGCATCATAGGGGAGCCAGAGGAGAAGAGAGAGAGCAAGAAATTGAAAACCTATATGAAAAAATAATTATGGAAAACTTCCCTAACCTGATGAAGGAAATAAACGCACAAGACCAAAAAGTGCAAGGGTCCCAAACAAGATAAACACAAAGAAGCCCACACCAAGCCATGTATTAATTAAAATGGCAAAGGTTAAAGACAAAGAGACAATCTTAAAAGCAGCAAGAGAAAAGCAGTTAGTTACCTACAAGGGAATACCCATGTGACTGTCAGCTGATTTCTCAACAGAAACTTTGCAGGCCAGAAGGGAGTAGCAAGAAATACTCAAAGAGATGAATAGCAAGGACCTACAACCAAGATTACTCTATCCAATAGAATTGAAGGTCAGATAAAGAGTTTCCCAGGCAAGAAAAAGCTAAAGGAGTTTAGCACCACCAAAGACATATTACAAGAAATTATAAAGGGTCTACTTTAAGATGAGAGGGGAGTTGGGGGACTGGATGAAAAAGGTAAAAGGATTAAGAAGTTACAGAATAGTAATGGGAATATAAAGTACAGCATAAGGAATAGAGTCAATAATATTCTAGTAACTAGATGGGTACTAGATTGATCAGGGTGACTACTTAGTAAGTTATACAATGTCTAATCACTGTGTTGTACAACTAAAACTAATATAATATTGTATGTCAACTGTAATAGAAAAATAAAAAATTCTTTAAAGAAAAAAGATGCTTTAATCATCATAAAATTATAACATTAAAAATAATATTAATAATATTTAAAATAAGTAATAATTTAAAAGGAAGTCTAAATGTTTTCACATGTCAAACATTTAATTATTTAAGCAGAGAAATTGATTGTTGGGACACTTTAACCACCATTTTAGGAGTGATGGGAGGACTGAATAAAATATAAGCTAGCATTGCTTTTTCTTGTTAATGTTTGACAATGTGAGACATGGATTTCATCAAATTAAGAACAGCCTTACAGATACTATATTGGAAGCATACACCCTGAATAACCTTGTGTCCTTCTAAGGATACAGCTGTGAAGTTAATCAAACCTCCCACTTCTCAGTAGTTAGTCTTGGACATGGACATGGCCACACTCTCCCGGGCTGGCCCCTGTGCAGGTAATTCTCACCCTCTGCACAAGTCACTGACTGCATTTCTTCAGTGGGTTTAATTACTGTGAAGAGAAACCTTTTATTTCTACCTCATGAATTTGACATGAAAAATTATTTTAGAAAACTTGACAAAATCAAAGCCACGATGAAAAAACAAGTGTGTATGTATCATTTTTATGCTTAGGACCGGTTTTATTATTTTTGGAACTATTACAAGACTCCTGTTAAACATGTTGAATGTTAAGAAGAAACAGACTCCTGGCAAATGTGGAAAACCAATTACAGAAAACATCTCTGCTAGAGCTCGAGAAACTCCAGGGAGGCACAGAGAAGCTTGTCCTCCCCCTTCTCTAACTGCCGAAAACACAGACAGAGGAGTTGCCTTGAAGACAAATATGACTGTTACGTTGTTGTCTTTATTTTTATAGTTATAGGCAAAAGACTGTAAAATGATACTTCTCAGTTAAATATACTTATAATATAGTGGAATACAATATAGAATTACTTTAAAAAAACATATTTTTATTGATTTCAGAGAGGAAGGGAGAGGGAGAGAGAGAAACATCAATGATGAGAAACAATCACTGATCCACTGCTTCCTGCAAGGCCCACATTGGGGATCTAGCCCACAACCTGGGCATGTGCCCTGACTGGTTCATAGGTCGATGCTCAACCACTGAGGCATGCTGGCTGGGCTAAAATTACTTTTTTTAAAGGCAAGTCTGATGTAAGGAAAGTAATATTTTTAAAATAAATAAAGTATTAATAGCTACTATGAAGAAAAATAAATCAGGGTACTTGAATTGAGAATAATTGAGAGAACTACTTTACTTATTTATTTATTTGTTTGTTTATTGTTATTTGTAGTCATCAACATGAATGTAAGCTCCACAAAAATAAACTATAGCCAGTACCTGGAATAGTGCATGGAAAATAATAACTACTCAATATATGTATAGTTTATTGTTGTTGTAGTTTATTGAGATATAATTGACATATAAGTTTTAGGTGTCCGATTTATGGATTGAATACCTATGTATATTGTAAAAAAATATTACCACAATAAGTCTAGTTAATATCCATCACAACATACAGTTAGATTTTTTTCTTGTAATGAAGACTTTTACGATCTAATCTTTTAATAACTTTCAAATGTACAATGAACTATTAACTATAGTCACCGTGCTGTACATTATATCCCCAGGTCTTATTCATTTTGTACTGGAAATTTTCACTTTTTGACCACCTTCATCCATTTCACCTCCCCTGCCTCCAGCAACCTCCAATGTGTTCTCTGTATCTATGAGTTCATCTTTGTTTGTTTTCTTTTAGATTCCACATATGATATTTGACTTTCTCTGACTTGTTTCACTTAGCATAATACCTTCAAAGACCATTATGTTGTCACAAATGGCATGATTTCATTCTTTTTCATGGCTGAAAAATTTCAATCATATATACTAGTAATATATACTATATATGCACACAACAACATTTTTTATCCATTCATCCATCAATGAACACTTAAATCATTCTATTTGTTGATTACCCAGAATTAAGAACACTTTAGTGAATAATACAGAGCCAAAGTTAGAGTATATGGTGGTTGTGTAGGGGTGGCAGTGATAGGAGGATTATGACTCATGAGTACATGGTTAAGTCATGTGAATTAAAAAGGTGAGCCTTGGACAGTTCCCTCCTTAACTTTTTTTTTAAGTTTGATTTTTATTGTTGACAGTATTCTAAAG
Organism: Plecotus auritus; assembly: GCF_963455305.1. Lineage (NCBI taxonomy): Eukaryota > Metazoa > Chordata > Mammalia > Chiroptera > Vespertilionidae > Plecotus > Plecotus auritus. The sequence continues at coordinate 150,174,601 of NC_137772.1, forward strand.
TAAGACAAAGATGGAAAATCTTGGCTTCTGTGATGATTAATTTTATGTGTGCACTTGTCTAGGCCACAGTGCCCAGATAGTTGGTCAAAAATTATTCTAGATGTTTCTGTGAGAATAACATTTAAATGCAATTCTCACAGAATTTAAATATAAATTAACATTTAAATTGGTGACTTTGAATATGGCAGATTGCCCTACATAATACTATGGGACTAATTCAATCAGTTGAAAACTAATAGAACAAAGAGTGATCTCCCCAATAAGAAGGACTTAAGAAGTACAAGACTGCCTTTGTACTTGACCTTTATATTGGTTCTTCCCTGAGCCTTCAGCCTGCTAGACCACTCAGTAGATTTTTGGATACACACACGCACACACACACACACACACACACACCAATTGGATCTATTATATTTCTAGAGAACTTTGACCATATCAATATAGTTTTCAAGATAAGGCCATCAACTTAAATATCTATAACTAATATTTAAGCCCAAAACCTCATATATTTATACTCTGTATCTCGTATGAGACTTAACTACTTTCAAAGTTGGCCTTCTAGTGGCAAAACAAATTAAAGGGGAAGAAATAATATAAGGATCAAATTATTTAATAAAAATAAGTCTATTCATCCATATAGACTAAAAAGACTATGTACTGAAACTCTGAATCTTCAAGGTAACCTTTTTTTGTCCTAAATAATTTTTCAATAATATAGTAATAATAGCAGATGCATATCAGTATTGTGTTATATATTACCTCGTCTGGTAATCTGGTCCTAATTTGGCCTCATTAGTCTGCCACGCGGAACAAGAGGAAGAGAGGCAAAGGCCTCCTCCAATTGAAGACAGCATTAGCAGGAATCAAGGCAATAAAGAAGATAAAGGTCACAGAAGCACTGGAATGGTTGGATCTGAAAAGTGGATGTTGGATTAACTTATCCATTCCTTTCTATTCTCAGAGGAGGTAGAGGTAGACATGTGCAAGGATGGCTATCTGCCCTAAAGGTCTAGGCCTCCAAGTGCTCCTCATCCCACACAGGCTGCAGTTGGCAGTGCAAGAGAGAAAGCAGCACATAGTGTGCCCCAATCAATACCTCACATTCTCATCAGTTAGTGAAACAGTTTCTCATCTCTTGAGGATGAGCTGGAAAAATTAATAGTACCCTCTGCTCTAGAAGATACATGAGTGAGAACATGGAGAGGAAAACAATGAGCAAGTATTAAAATATGGAAATCCCCCATATTCTCAAGGAACAATGAGTGGAAAAAATACGCTAAGTAGCCAGGGAGGTAAGAGAGGAACCAAAAACATTGTGCCTTGGAGCAAGAGAGAGTTTAATGAAGAAGTTTAATAGTCAGGAATGTCCTTGAAAGGTTGAGGTCATTGTGGGTGATTACGTGTCTAAATTCTATGACCTACGAAGGGTCATCATACTTAGTTTCTGAGACCACCGGGTAAATTATAAATAATTCTCTTAATATCCAATACTTAGCATGGTATTTATTTAGAGTAATCAAATTTTTGAAATGATCTTACATTCAGCATACCTGCCCATGACAGAAAAATTATTGTGCTAAATGATTGAAGTCAAGGTTTTCAAGAACCATGTTTCTATTCTTACTTCCAACAGATTTTTTATTAATTTATATTAATGACATTCTTGATCTTGTTCCCTCCTTCCCAGAAATTCCTAGAATCATCACTTATAGATTAAGATGAGGCTGCTTCTTTCGTAAACTTTACGTGAACTTCCATACTCACACAATACTTTATTAAATCAGCTAAAATTTAGGTTTTCCCCCAAACTGGAATACTTTACTGTCCAGGTTTGGACTCAAAATTTAGCAATGTTCCTGACACACAGTAATTAAGTAATAAACATTTGCTGGGCAAATAAAAGAATGAATAATAATCAAGTCATGTGGAAAACAAAATAAAACATGCTACCATATTTTGACTCTAGTTTGGGATAACAACTTTATAGAAGTGAAATTCACAGTGCAGAATTATATATTTTAAAATAAATGTATTTTAAAGCAGTGCAGAGTATAAACTGAACATAGGAATGCTAGGTCAAAATTAATAAAATAGGACTATGTTTATTCAGGGAAGATTTCTTGAAGGAAACCCATTTCAAAGCTAATCTTGGAGAATTCAATAGACATGAAGCAGAATTAAATGTGTCCAGCTTTAGGAATAAGAAGAACATTCCAGGCTGGAGAATAAGAAGCAAAATCATTTTTTAAATATATTTTTATTGATTTCAGAGAAGAAAGGAGAGGGAGAGAGAGATAGAAACATCAATGAAAGAGAATCATTGATCGGCTGCCTCCTGTACACCCCGTACCCCCCCCCCCCCCCCCCCCCCCGCCCCACTGCGGATCAAGCCCTCAACCTGGGCATGTGCCCTGATTGGGAATCAAACTATGACCTCGTAGTTTATAGATTGAAGCTCAATCATTGAGTCACGCTGGCCGGACGAGGAGCAAAATCTTAAATCCAGTTTCTAGAAAAAAAAATATGCAGAGGAAAGCAGGCCAATCAAGTTAAATGGACTGAGGAGAGTGTTTGCTGGTGCAATAGCGGCCAGGATCCGTTGGAGAGGACCATTAGGGTGCCAGGCTCAAGGGCTTGGATGTCATATGGTAGCCACCAGGGTGCTCTTGCCTAAGGGTCCTTGAGTAGGGAGGACATGATGAAAATGGTGCTTGAAAAAGATTATGCTTGCAGCAGGGGGTCAATAGCCTAATACTATAAAGGGGAACATTTTTACACCTACCACACTGACCAAAACGTTACACTTTGCTACCCTACCCGGCCCCAGTGATTACAAGACTATTTTTGAAAGGTCCTGTACCTTTGTGGCATATTTCACTCACACCCTTTGCCAAAAGATTTCTGGTCCCTTTCTTTTCTCTATCTTTGTACTTTAACAAATGCCCTGCCGCTGCTAAGATGGAAACCGCAGTCATTTGTTTCCTGCCGCCTGTGGCAGATTGATGAAAACAGTTGCGTTTTAAGCTCCTGCTCAGTGTTTCCTTGACAGTGACTTTAGCTGTGACAGGGGCATTAACCTTAGGGGTGAGGAAACAGTTCTTACTTCATGCTTTCTCATTGCAGAGCTTCTCCTCACAGGGAGAAAGCAAAGCATGTACATTATTTGAAGCAATTTTGTGATTTATCCACCGGGTACTGACCTATAATCAAGTGAACTTTGCTTAAAACTTCCCAATGGATTTTTAACTGCTGCTGTGGGGCGAAGGGAGACACTTCCATGCAGCCACCTTCTCAAAAACAAACTCTAAAAAAAATTGCCCCGAAGCCCAAGGAGCATGCGGCATCTTTAACCTTGAATGGGCTTGTACCCAGTATCAAAAAATAGAGCAAAATCACATCTTCTATCTCAAAAACAGCAAATACAATGAAGGGAAGGCTCTTTGAATTCAGTTTTCTTGAAATGTATGTCACAGACTTAATCACCACTGTGGGTTTATAAATGAAGACTAAAGGATAACCCATATAAAATTATTTTTTGTACCTACCCACTAGAATCTTACTAGAGAATTTGAACTAGAGATATTTTAAGAAATTCACACGTTGACTGCAGATTATCAGATTATGATTCATATAGTTCTTCTTCACTGACAACTTATTTGGTTTAAAATTAATGAATCAAATTGATGAATTTAAAGGTTAATCAACTTTTTATTAATAAATTTTAAATGAGAATACATTTTATTTTATGCTATTCTTCAAGGCCATGGTTTAGTACCTTCTGGGATTATATCAGTCTAATACTCTTCGATTTCATGTCAATTTCTTTTTCCTTCTGTATAAAATTAGCTAAAGTAAAATAATTTTTTTAACTTAAAAACATGTTTGCTGCTTTAAGATGCGAGACCTTCTGGGATGTGATATTACAGGGTTGAATATAAGGGCCACTGGGAAGTGGCCCAGCTACTTCACAGCAAGATGTTTCTGGGCACAGTGTCAGAGGCTGCCAGGCTCAGAGGGTCCATGTGGAGCGGGGCCAGGCAGGCAATGGATGGAGAGGAGAGCTGCTGGACAGTGAGCCGTGACAGGCGTGTGATCCAGATTGTGATTGCTCTTCCACATCGTCAGTGGTAGATTTTAGGACCACCTGAGTGACTGGCTAAAGTGCTGGCTAAATGAGAATTTAACAAGAGCAGAGAGACTATTTGTAGAAGGAAACCTCACTCTTAACATTGCTAGAAGGGACTGTTCATGCCCAGGAGTTCTGGTCACAGGCACAGGAACTGGCATGGAGTCTTAGAAATAATAATAATAGGTAACAACTATTTAGTGCTTATTATCTGTATGGTAGTGTTCTAATAGCTTCAAATGGGTTATAACTTAATTCTTATAACCACTTATGAAGTAAATATTTTATCAACATCAGTTTTGGGGTGTTTTTAGATAAGGAAATGGAGTAGAGAAAAACTAAGGAATTTTTCCTAACACAACTATTAAAAAATGGAGAACATGCAAGTATATATTATAATATGTAAACATTAAAAAGATTTACATATTTTTATGCATATATCTGAGTATCAAAATAGGATAATATGTGAAATATACTGGCAAAAGAAAAAATAAGACATTTATATATATTATGATGATTTTATATATAAAATATCTATATTTAATACATAGAAAGATATATATTCTTTTGAAAAGTGGCAAAAATTTTGGCTGAATTGTGTTCTGCTGCTGGGTGGAAAATGAAACCTTAAGTGATGAAATTGGATAATTAGCGGAGGAGATTTTTCCCAGCAAAATGTTGAAGATGCAGCCTGGTTGCTTCTTCTGGCTTATAATAAATACCAGTGACTCGGTGCACGAAATTTGTGCACATTAAAAGGAGATTAATTAGAGGAAATAATTTAATATTGCTATTTGCCCTTTCTCTATAATAGAAGTGTCAGAGATGAAAGAAAATTAGTAAAATGTATATGAAAACCTTCCTCCTGTCAGAGCCTGGGGCTCACCATGGGACCCAGAGTCAAGTCCCCGCCCACTCACATGCACCTCAAAATCGCATGAGACCCAGACCCGGCCGCCCCCCGCCCCATTGGGCTAGATCCAGACCTGGCCAGTCCCACCCTTGTCAAGCCGTGCCAAGCAGGGGGCGTAGCCTCAGGTCCCCTGGCCTGGTGCCAGGATGGGGGGCGTGACCTGAGGTCCCCCAGCCCAGACCGGGACAGGGGGTGTGCCTTGAGGTCCTCTGTCAAGCCCCGCCAGGTGGGGGACACAGCCTGAGATCCCCTGTCAAGCCCCGTTGGGTGGGGGGCATGGCCTAAGGTCCCCCATCAAGCCCCACCAGGTGGGGAGGACAGACTCAGGTTCCCTGGCCCAGCACCAGGAGGGGGGTGCAGCCTCAGGTCCCCCCATCAAGCCCCGCTGGGCGGGGGCTCAGCCTGAGTTCCCCTGACCCAGCACTGGGGGCGCACATTGAGGTCCCCTGTCAAGCCCTGCTGGGTGGGGGGCATGGCCTGAGGTCCCCTGTCAAGCCCAGCCAGGCAGGGGTCGCAGCCTCAGGTCCCCTGGCCCGGTGTGGGGCTGGGGTGCAGCCTGAGGTCCCCTGTCAAGCTCCACCTGGTGGGGTCGCAGCCTGAGGTCCCCTAGCCCAGCACCAGGATGGGAAGAGCACCTTGAGGTCCCCTGTCAAGCCCCATGGGGGGAGAGGGCATAGCCTCAGGTACCCTGGCCTGGCACTGGGGTGGGGGGGTGCGGCCTGAGGTCCCCTGTCAAGCCCTGCTGGGTCTGGGGCATGGCCTGAGATCCCCTGTCAAGCCCCATGGGATGGGGGAGGGCATAGCCTCAGGTTCCTGCTGATTGCTCCTTAAGGCTCCTTATGGGAACTTGGCCTCAGCTGTGGGTGCAGCCATCTTTGTGACAGAGTGATGGTCAATTAGCATATTCCCTCTTTATTAGATAGGATGAGAGGGAAGAGGTACATTTAAAAAGGAACTGTTATGCAGAAAGGAACAAGAACTTGATGATTTGGAAAATTATCTGCCTACCCAGATAGTGTGACCACAATGAGACACTGCTATAAACTTACTAGCATGACTGAAACTAAAAAGGTTGCCTACACAAAAAGTTTTTGAGGATGTGAATAAACTGGAAATTCATAACCTGCCAGAAGGAATATAAAATACTACAACCATTTTGAAAAGCCATTTGGCAAATTTCATTTAAAGAGTTACACATATGCCCATCAGCAGATGAGCAGATTAAAAATCTGTGGTACATTTACACAATGGAATACTTTGCAGCTGTGAAAAAAAAGAGAAAAACGAAAGAACTCTTAACATTTTCAACAGCATGGATGGACCTGGAGAGTACTATGATAAGTGAAAGATAAGTCAGAGAAAGATAAGTCTCATACTATCTCACTCATATGTGGAATCTAGTGAACAAAATAGATCCTGAAACATAGAAGCATGGAACAGACTATGGAATTTCAGAGGGAATGCAGGGCTGGGGGTGAGGGGTGGGGAGTGATTAACCCGCAGAATTTATAGGCATACTAGAGGCCTAGTGTCTGAAATTCATGCACGGGGGTGGGGGTGTCCCTCAGCCTGGCCTGCACCCTCTCCAATCTGGGACCTCTGGGGGATGTCCAACTGCCTCTCACAATCCAGGACTGCTGGTTCCTAACCACTCACCTGCCTGCCTGCCTGATAGCGCCTAACCACCTCTGCCTGCCTGCCTGATCACCCCTAACTGCTCCCCTGCTGGCCTGATTGCCCCTAACTGCCTCTGCCTCGCCCCACACCCAGGACCCAGGATTCCTTCCTCCGCTGGTTGCAGGCACCCGGGACCCGGGCTTCCCTCCCTCTGGTCAGCCACAGGCACCCAGGACCTGGGCCAGCTTCTCTCAGGCTGGCCGCAGCTGCAGGGGACCGTGGGTGAGCGGCTTCACCCGGGTCACAGCCACAGGTGCTGTTGCCCAGGACCGCGGGGCGGGCGGCTTGTCCCTCTCCTGGGCCACAGCTTGGCTGGTCCCCATTCCTCTCTCACCAGTGTTGAGTGTCTGTGCCATTACCTATGATGGCATGAGGGTGTGATGACCATTTGCATATTAGCTCTTTATTACATAGGATATGTATAGCCCATGGACACAGACAATAGAGTGGTGAAGGCCTGGGAGGGGCAGGTGCAGGGTGGAGGGAGTCAATGTGAAAAAACAAACAAATGAAACATCTGTAATACTTTCAACAATAAAGATTGGTTAAAAAGGAGTTACACTTAACACTTATCATATGATCTGGCCCTTCCTCTTCTAAATATTTACCCCAAAGAAAAAAAGCACAAGTCCATATAAGGACTTGTACATGAATGTTTCTAGCATCTTTATTTGTAATAGTCTAAAATTTGTAACAATGCAGATGGCCATCAACAGATGAATAGAAAAATTCCATATAATGAAATATTACTCAGCATTAAAAAATAATGAACTAGGAGACATGTATTAATCTAAGAATAATTATATTGAGTGAAAGGAAGCAAAGAACACACATTTGTATATTTTCATTTATATGAAACCATATAAAATGAGAACTGGAGGATAAAAGCTAATAGGTTGTTGCTTAGAGATGGGCAGCAGAGAAAAGGAGCAAGAAAAAACATTTCAGGTGATAGATTTGTCTATCATCTTGATTATCGTGATGGTTTAATGGATACATACATATATCAAAATTTATCAATGTATACAATTTAAATATATGTATTAGTTATATCTCAATAAAACTGCTAAATATATTAGGATAATTTCTTCATCTTGTTAAATAGTTTTCAAAATATCTTGTGTAATATATTACCATGTGGATAAATCATAATTTATATAACCATTCTCATAGGTATTAAAGATATATTTTATTTAATATTTAATTTAATTTAATGTTATTCATTAGCATAATGAAAAACAAAATATGCAAAGGGCATTGCTTTTCCTATTTAGAGAAGCTAGCAGTTGTTTCACAGCAGATACAGAAAAAAATCTATATAATTTTAGTAGAGTTCTTTCTCAATAATTTTAAAAAAATCTTTGTTAGTGCTGGTTAAATGTAAAGCATAAATGAGACAGATATTTGAGAAATATTTGTCAAGATATTATGTGTGGTGAAGCTTGCTAGCACAAACTTAGGTCTATGTGCTAGTTTCCCCATTGACACACTTTAAAACTGTATTTCTAAATGTACTCTAAGTTTTAAGCAAGGCCACATGATTAGGTGTTGTTGCCAATGGATTGCCACAAATAAAAGCAATGTATACATACCATCTTCATGCCTGGTTCACAGGACCTCCCAATGTGCCCTCCCATACTCTCTTTTTCTGATCTGCTGCCTGGATTGAAAGTAACTTCTGGAGGACTTGTAAGCCTCAGAGGATGATGTGGCCATAGATACAAAGAGCCCAGATCCATACATGACTGACTATATGGCAATTGCCTTTCCTCTCCCAACTAATCCACAATAGTCTATGATACAAAAAGACAATACATCTATTGTATTAAGTCATTGGGGTTTTAGAATGATTTGTTAAAGCAGTTAGCAGATGGTGACTATATACCTATGCCATGTGTATCAAATTGTAAATGAGTAAATGTTTAAAAATACGTGAGGATTACTTGGTGAGTCTAAGACAAATAAATTTTTATTCTACTTTTTTACTTCAATTCAGGTATTTGTGGCTGATTCTTATTTCAGTGATGTGAACAATATGAAGTATATGTGGATGAATAGGAGGGCAATAAGAAATAATGCCAATGTTATAGATGTTGGGGAACCAATAGTTTAAAATTATTTGTAAATCTAGAATAAACAGATGTGGCACATTTGTTGAGATGATATACATAAGAGCTTAAATATATGTTTAAAGTTATTTAAATGTTTATAATTTAAGTTTGGGTCATTTTTTATTGAGCTGGTTAGAATTTATTTTAATTACCCAGGAAAAATGCTAATCTCTAGTGACTTCCATAAAATTTTATAACTGCTTTCTCAAAGGACTGTGACATTCTCAGATATACATTCTCACCTTTGTATTCCTAGTAACTTGGTTGTTATTTCTCACTTTCCACAGGAATACACAGTTGAAATGTTGAGTCCTTACTATTGAATAATACTCCAGTGCCAGTATTGAGGCAATTATTTATCCTGAAAGGTCATTTATCAGTTGTCTGTGCCCCCATAGTGACAGGACCCGAGCCACTAAGCCCTTTTTAATCTTAGAATGCCTAAGCATACAACTCAGAATAGTTTGAGATCTAGAAATCAGTTCAGGTACTCACATAAATAATTGTAGTATCTTTGAAAGAGCACTAGATCTGCAGTTAAATTTAAATTGGAGGCTGACTGTGCCATTTACATACATGTAAATTAGAGCAAGTTAGTTATCTGGGTCCTTTCAATTTCTGATAATGTACAGAGAGGTTATAAAATTTAAGTAATAGATTTACATATTTTTCAATAAAATGCTTTTATCAATATAAAATATATAGGACAAGCACTAGGTCTTCAGAGGGGATCCTATTGTCCTTTTGTAGACATGGAATAAGTTCTCTAGACCCTCCCTCCTCTCTAGTGGCCAAGGGTCTTCCAGATCAGAGTTTCTGGAATAGAGTGTCAATCATCCACTCAGACCCAGTTTGGGCCCTAGGCATCACCATAAAGAACTGAGTCAAAACAAGCATCATGCTGGTAAAATTTGCCCCACAGATCTGTTATGTTGAATGTGCATAACTAAAAAATATATATTAAATAACATTGAATTTGCAATATTAATGTGAAAATTATTATAAAATATAACAAAATAAAATAATATTTGAATACCCCTGCTATGAGAGGTATATGTCCCTCCTGTTCAGAATACCAATTGTATCAAACATGGCCAACTTCACATATTTTATTACATGACTAGAGAACCGGTGCACAAAATTCGTGCACGGGGTGGGGATGTCCCTCAGCCCATCCTGCACCCTCTCCAATCTGAGACACCTCGAGGGATGTCTGACTGCCTGTTTAGGCCCGATCCCAGTAGTATTGGGCCTAAACACGCAGTCGGACATCCCTCTCACAATCCAGGACTGCTGGCTCCCAACTGCTCGCCTGCCTGCCTTCCTTATTGCCCCGAACCCCTTCTGCCTGCCAGCATGATCACCCCCTAACCACTCCCCTTCCAGCCTGATTGATGCCTAACTGCTCCCCTGCCAGCCTGTTTGCCCCTAACTGCCCTCCCCTTCAGGCCTGGTCACCCCTAACTGCCCTCCCCTGCAGGCCTCGTCCCCCTCAACTGTTCTCCCCTGCAGGCCTGGGTCCCCCCAAACTGCCCTTCCCTGCAGGCCTGGTCACCCCCAACTTCCCTCCTCTGCCGGCCTGGTCACCCCTAACTGCCCTCCCTTGCAGCCTGGTTCCTCCCAACTGCCCTCCCCTGCTGGCCATCTTGTGGTGGCCATCTGTGTCCACATGGGGGCAGGATCTTTGACCAATGGGGGCAGCCATCTTGTGTGTTGGAGTGATATTACTCTTTTATTAGATAGGATAGAGGCCTGGTGCATGGGTGGGGGCCAGCTGGTTTGCCCTGAAGGGTGTCCCAGATCAGGGTGGGGGTTCCCTTGGGGTGTGGGGCAGCCTGGGTGAGGGCCCTGTGGTGATTTGCAGGCTGGCCACGCCCCCTGGTGACCCAAGCAGAGGCCCTGGTATCTGGAATTTATTTATCTTCTACAATTGAAACTTTGTAGCCTGGAGTGGAGCCAAGCCTTCTGCTCGCTCCATGGCGGCAGCTATTTCTGTTGGGATTTATGTATCTTCTATAATTGAAACTTTGTAGCCTTAAGCGGAGGCCAAAGCAGGCCAGGGCTGCAGAAGCTTGGCTTCCTCCATCACCGTGGACAACCCTAGCCTCCTGCTCTCTCCAGCTCCGTGGCTGCCACCATTTCTGTTGAGCTTTATTTATCTTCTTTAATTGAAACTTTGTAGCATTGAGTGGAGGCCTGGGCCAGCAAGGGCAGGCGGCAAGCTTGGCTTCCTCCATTGCCAGGGAAACCCAAGCCTCCCTCCTGCTCTCTGTGGCTGCAGCCATCTTGGTTGGGTTTATTTGCATATTCACTCCTGATTGGCTGGTGGGCGTGGCTTGTGGATGTAGCAGAGGTACGGTCAATTTGCATATTACTCTTTTATTAGATAGGATTATTGAAACTTTTGAGTGGAGGCCTAGGCTGGCCAGGGTGTGCAGAAAGCTTGGCTTCCTCCATTGCCAGGGAAACCCAAGCCTCCTGCTCTCTCTGTGGCCGCAGCTATCTTGGTTGGGTTAATTTGCATACTTGTTCCTGATTGGCTGGTGGGAATGGTTTGTGGGTGTAGTGGAGTGATGTTAATTTGAATATTACTCTTTTATTAGATAGGATTGTCCTCTGGACATAGGTGGGTTTGTTTTTCCTATTAGTGTTACTGTACCTGCATTATACAACTCAATTTCAATCAGCCCAACTCTTCTAATGAATATGAATATTTTAGTGAATCAGGAGACAGGGTCTGAAGGAGATAAATAGTCTGGCATATTTTCACAGCAGGAAATACTTGTTCATTGCTCCAGATTTTACATAGCAAATATTATTTTTAATATTTAAAATAAAAGTTATGCTTGGAACTTAAATTCTTATTGTCCAAATAGCAATGAGAAAAGACACTGTGGTTGAATTGCTTTATATATTTGCTTGTAAATTTGTAGAGAATTTATCTTGATTCTACCTACTTGAAGAATAACATGGCAATAATTAACAAAATTTAAAATGAGTACAAAAAAACCCCCAAACAGAATGAGTATAGTATTTGACTGAAAGGAATCTATATCACTGTGTACAAATATATTTGTATAAGAATGTGTAGTGGCCTTAGCTGGTTTGGCTCAATGGATAGAGCGTCAGCCTGTGGACTGAAGGGTCCCAGGTTCAATTCTGGCCAAGGGCACATGCCTGGGTTGCAGGCTCGATCCCTAGTAGGGGGCATGCAGGAGGCAGCCAATCAATGATTCTCTTTCATCATTGATGTTTCTGTCTCTCTCTCCCTCTCCTTTCCTCTCTAAAATCAATAAAATATATTTACAAATAAAAAAGAACGTGTTCTGTATCATTATCACTAAATATGAAAAATCAACTTCATACAACTTATAAGTGCCCATCAGGAGTTGTATGATAAAAATAATCATTGCACATTGAATATGTAACATTATACACAGCTATTAAAAATAAGGGAGATGTCATGTACTAATGTAATAAATTTCCCATAATATAGAGTATTTTGAAGAGTAAAGAGAAAATTCCAATATGAATAAATGTCCTATATAATAAAGAGGTAATATGCAAATTGACCATCACTCCAACACACAAGATGGCCACCCCCATGTGGTCAAAGATGGCTGCCACAAGATGGCTTGCAGGGGAGGGCAGTTAGGGGTGACCAGGCCTGCAGGGGAGGGCAGTTGAGGGTGACCAGGCCATCAGGGGAGGGCAGTTGGGGGTGACCAGGCCTGCAGGGGAGGGCAGTTGTGGGGGATCCAGGCCTGCAGGGGAGGGCAATTCGGGGGGACCAGGCCTGCAGGGAAGGGCAGTTGGGGGTGATCAGGCCTGCAGGGGAAGCCAGTTGGCGGTGACCAGGCCAGCAGGGGAGGGCAGTTAGGGGTGACCAGGCTGGCAGGGGAGGGCAGTTAGGGGTGACCAGGCCTGCAGGGGAGGGCAGTTGAGGGTGACCAGGCCATCAGGGGAGGGCAGTTGGGGGTGACCAGGCCTGCAGGGGAGGGCAGTTGTGGGGGATCCAGGCCTGCAGGGGAGGGCAATTCGGGGGGACCAGGCCTGCAGGGAAGGGCAGTTGGGGGTGATCAGGCCTGCAGGGGAAGCCAGTTGGCGGTGACCAGGCCAGCAGGGGAGGGCAGTTAGGGGTGACCAGGCTGGCAGGGGAGGGCAGTTAGGGGCAAACAGGCTGGCAGGGGAGCAGTCATCGATCAGGCTGGCAGGGGAGTGGTTAGGGCAGCCATGGGCAAACTACGGCCCGCGGGCCGGATCCGGCCCGTTCAGCTGTTCTATCCGGCCTGCGGAGCCGAAAGAGCAGAGGGTTCTCTTGCTCTCCCCTCCGCTCCTTTACTTTGAATTTATATTAGTTCACACAAACACTCCATCCATGCTTTTGTTCCGGCCCTCCGGTCCAGTTTCAGAACCCATTGTGGCCCTCGAGTCAAAAAGTTTGCCCACCCCTGGGTTAGGGGGTGATCAGGCTGGCAGGAAGAAGCAGTTAGGGGCAATCAGGCAGGTGAATGGTTGGAAGCCAGTATTCCTGGATTGTGAGAGAGATGTCTGACCGTTTAGGCCCGGTCCCTCGAGAGCTCCCAGGTTGTAGAGGGTGCAGGCTGGGCTGAGGGACACACCCCCCATGCATGAATTTTGTGCACCAGGCTTCTAGTATATATATATATATATATATATATATATATATATATATATATATATATATATATATTTATGTTGCAAATAAAATGTCTAAAATACACAATATTCATAGTAATTTAGAATTTACTTTTTTAATATTTAATTTATACTTTGCTTCAATTTTTTATAATAAGCATATATTATGCCTATAATTTTAAGAGGAAAATAAAAAAAAGAACAAAGTAATTATTCCACAATAAATTATTGACTTTATACCTATTTAATCCATTTAATTAAAATATCTGTATATATTTATTGAACACAATGTTTCTGATTCTGAATAAAGAGTGGTAAACAATTGCCCTAGCCAGTTTGGCTCAGTAGATAGAGCATCAGCCTGTGGACCAAAGGGTCCCAGCTTCGATTCTAGTCAAGGGCATATACCTCAGTTGCAGGCTCCTCCCTGGCCTGGGCCCTGGTTGGGGCTCGTGCAAGAGGCAATCAATTGATGTGTTTCTCTCACATTAATATTTCTCTTTGTCTTTCCCTTTCTTCCACTCTCTAAAAATCAATGGAAAAATATGCTTGTGTGAGGATTGAAAAATAAATAATAAATAAATAAATAAATAAATAAATAAGAGTGGTAAACAACCCAGTATGGCTTCCCTGGGGACTTCCATACTGGTGCTTAAGCTTGAATTTGGATTTTTCTTTCCTTGGTCTAGAAGGAGTTCAAGTATAGTTTGCTTCTTATTATCTCATTCATTTCTAATATTGTCATTAAACAAAATAGCTTATTGAAATCATGTCTATGAAGATGTCTCCAGGTTTTCTTCAAACTTCCCTAAACAAAGGTTTCCTCAAACCACGCCCTCATCTTCTATTGAGTCTCTTCTTTCTCACTCACCATGATTCAAATACCTCTATGGTATTTACCTTTAGCCCTTCATTCATGCAAAAGTCAGGCTTGCCTAACTACTTATTATTAAACACTTAAATATATGTCATCTTAAACTTACTTCAAAATACTCCTTTTCCTTTTTTTTATATAAATATATGTTCTTTTCACCACCAAATTCACAAACCCCGGGTTCAAAGTTAGGAATAAACTTTGATCTCTTCTTTGACTCTAATAGTTTATCAGCTTTCAAATCTGGTCAGTTCTGCCTTTGAAATATTACTGCTCATAGCCTCTCCAATTGCCAACATCACTGCCCTAGCCAAGGCCCAATTAGGTTCACTGCTGGTCTCTTGCAACCCTTCTAAATGACTTTTTTAGTTACCAGTTTTCTGTGTGTTTTTTTCCAATTCACTCCATTTTGTCCAGTGGTATGTCTGACAATTAAAAATAAAAACGTTTAGTAAGCATCTGGTGTTTGAAGGGCTAGATTTCGATACTGAAGCATTAAAAGTAAATGAATCATAAACCCTAACTTTTCAGAACTCTAAACATGTTCGATCCTTTTTCCAAGAACATTTAACACTTAATTGATTTCTTCCTAAATAGTCCCAATTCTTAGGATATTCAAGGCCCCTTTATGCAGCTATGCAGCCTTTTTTTCTCAAATGATATTTATTTTCAAAGTCAACATTTGAAAATATTAAGGATATAGAGCAAACACAATCCACTACAAGACAGAGATATACAGGCTTTCAGAAACACTATGGTCAGATCTCCTCCTCACTCCCATCAAACTCACTTCTATACTGCCCCAACCTGGCAATAAAGCAACTGGACCCAGTCTCAATTTCAGCTTGTCCCAGCTCAGCCTCACTGCCACTCAGAACATCCCTTTGATGCTTCAGACAGAAGTCTAGGTTGGTTTTGTCCCTGTGTCTGAGGGAGAGAACATGCAAGACTGGAAACATATTCTTCATCTCTTAAGTCCCAGATGAGAAAAATTTTAATCTTCGATAAGGTCAGCCTCCTCCTTCAAGGAGAAGCAAGGACCCAGGCACTGACCTGCAGAATCCTCCTCCCTTTAAATTAATCTACCAGCTCATAGATATTCATACTTCCTGCTTTCCTATTTTCCATTGTGATCTTCCTACCCTCTGTAAAGATCCTTCATTTTCTTACCTGCGAGTCAAAGCCCTCAAATTCAGCTCAAGGGCTGCCTGCCCACCAAATCTTCCCTGATTATTCAATTAAATGTAATTTTTTTTCTGTTGGCAATACCATCACTTAAATATATATATTTCAGAGAGGTAGGAAGAGGGATAGAGAGAAACATCAATGATGAGAGATAATCATTAATTTGGCTGCTTCCTGCACACCCCACACTGGGGATTGAGCCCACAACCCAGGCATGTGCCCTGACTGGGAATTGAACCTCGAAAGCCTGGTTCATAGGTCGACACTCAAACACTGAGCCACGCTGGCTGGGCAATACCATCACTTTTGATGGCACCTTTTATATTCCACAATCAGCTACTTTATGGCAGGATTCACACCTTATTCTATGGATAATCCTTTCTTGTCCTAAATGTGTTTTTAAAGAAAATTAATAAACATAGTTTCCATTAGAAAACAAATTATATATAAATAGCTTCTTAAAAGAGAAAAGATTTTATTATCTTCCTATCTAACATTGGTTTATCTTGGATTTTACTTTTTCACAATAAGGAATTGTATGCATGCTTAGTAAATGTAATTTTCTGATCATCACCTCCTAAATTATACAATAAATGCAATTAAAATTATAACCAAAACCGAGACTTTTTAATCCAAATTTTTGATATATGGACTTTAAGTTTTGTTTTATTTTAGAGAGAAGAAGGGACGGAGGGAGAGAGATGTGAGAGAGAAACATCGATCAGCTGCCTCCTGCATACGCCCCAACTGAGGATGTAACCACAACCTGGGTATGTGCCCTGACTGGAAATCGAACCAGCCACCATTTGGTGTACAGAACGAGGCTCCAACCAACTGAGCCACACCAGCCAGGGTTTTTATATGGACTTTTGATCAAGTAACATCAACAAAAAATTAACCATTTATTAAATTAGAAAATAACAGGCAGCTTAAAATGAAGGCTCTGAGAGTCAGCATTTTTCCCACAGATCTCTTTTATCTAGTAGGAAAAAATATTAATGAAGACATATGTTAAACAAAAGAACTCTACATCCACATTATCCAGGTCAGATATAAAAGGCATTTTCTTCACTTTGCCTAATATATTGTAGCCAGTGAAGAAAAAAACATTTTGCTGCTGTCTCATGACCTTTAAAGGGCTGGATTCCCCAAGCAGCTTTGCTAAACCAGAAGACTCGCTTTCATGAAGCAGCCTAAGTTTAAATTCTGAGTCACCTTGCTGGTTCTAATTTGTAAAATGAATATAGATTCCCAAGAGAAAGCTTTAGTCTTGTTTTTTTCTGAGCACCTCTATAAAACAGGAGCTGTGAGAGAATTATTTCAGGCCTGCCTCTTAGCATAACTACTGCATATATCTTGTTGTGTTACAAGAGACTCCAGCTTTTTGAGCATGTGACTTCATGATATTTTCCTGGACCTCTAGAATGAAAAAGGCGTCACAATAAGAGCGAGGAGATTTCTTATATGAGTGACATTCCTCAGACACCTGATGATTTGAGGTCACCAAGCAGGCCTTGGTCAATTGTTTGGAAAGAAACAATATCTTTATCAACAAAAGGGAAATGAGGCATAAAGATAGAGATTGAAGGAAATGTCATTGCAAATAGCTTGGGAGGCAGACAATGCTGGAATGGAGAGCTGCATTTGTCAGACTACAAGTAAATTACACAGTCTTTCAGAACTTCCATTTCTTCAACTGCATATGACCATGCCACCTAAACAGTGTTATAACAATTAAGATAAAAGTGCTAGCACTTTTCTTGATGCATTTCTCTAAAGCTATTAGCCTTATAAATATTGCTGAACCTTGCAGCAGACATTGACCCACCACCTAGACAATCACTTTATGCTTTCTGAACAGATACTTAATTTTGTGTACATTTCTACCCTCTCCCACAAAATTCTATATGGCTGAGGAAGCTGACTTCACCTTTCAACTCTAGGAGTGAATGGGATTTGTGTGGGATTAATTCCTATCAAGATGGCCGATGTTGGCCAATGATACTAACCTCTCCTCAGAGGTTAGTTGGAGGCTTCTGAGATTGATCTTTCTCATTCATAACAGAAAGGTGTAGAAAGCCCCTTTTTAAACTGCTGACGTGAGCATGGACGCATGGACCTTTGCTTGCTACTCACAGCCATCCTACCACCATGAGGAATCATCCCGGGAACCAACTTCAGGGTGAAGCCAAGGACAAAGCACAGAGATGGAAACATGTGGTCCTTTATGATGTCACTACATCATTGGATCAATAAGCCTTCCCCACTATTAGTTTTCTGGTGTTGTAAGTCAATACTTTTTTTATTGTTTAAATTACTTTGACTTCAGTTTTCTATTCATTGCAGCTAGAAGAACACTAACCCATAATCTGTGTAGCAAAAATAGATCCAGAGACAGAGAAGCATCAATCAGACTGTCAAACCTCAGAGGGAAGGTAGGGGAGGGTGGGGGTAAGAGAGAGAGATCAACCAAAGGACTTGTATGCATGCATATAAGCCTAACCAATGGACACAGACACCAGGGGGATGAGGGCATGAGTGGGGGGGGATAGGGGAAGAAGGACACATATGTAATACCTTAATCAATAAAGAAAAAAAGTGGATTAAAAATGAAGATTATAATTTTTAAGCAAATATAAACAATAAATTAAATAATTGTTTTAAACATTTTGACCTTTTAAATCCATTTCCAATTTGAAGCTATAACTTTAGTTTATCTTTAAAAGTATACTGTAGTAAGGAGGGGATCTGAATAAAGGGATAAGTCAACTGCATCTCTTTTTGTGTACAAATATCCCTAACAATTTCTCTGCATCCCATAACCATTTACTATTCATGCAGATTTCTTAGGTATTTGCTTTAGCACTCCTAATATTTGATGCATGTAATTTCCTTAAAATGTGATCCCTACATAATTTTTCCTGACTTTTTCCCACAAAAATAAAGACATGAACGGCTTTTTATTACTCTCCCAGTATAACCTCATATGTCCCATAGCTTTGGTTATCATTTATGCCGACCATTTTCAAATGTTATCTCTAGCCCAGACTTTTCTTAAATTTCAAAGCTATACATTTATCTGCCTCCTAGAAATTTTTTCTTGTGATTTGGCAACTTAAATCTAGTGCACAAAGTGGGTAGCATTTTTTCTCCCCAAAACTTAATCTCTCTTCTGTTATCCCCTTTTTAGTGAAAGCTATTATTATTCATCCAGTCTTCCAAGTTATTTTATATTCCTTTCAGACTTTTCCTTGTCACCAATCTTCAATGATGAACAAGTACTCTAGATTACATCAGCTTATCAACTCTCAGTTACTGTCTTTTCTGCATTTCCACTGCTTCTACTGAAGTCAGGCTTTCATCAATTTATGGCTTATCAGAATATGCTTCTAATTTGTCAAATTGCCTCTAGTCTCTTTTCTCTTACACTATCCACAGTGTTGCCAGAGCAAACTTTTCTTTCATCAAACCAGTTGTCATGTCATTTTCTGCACACTATTGCCTTTTGAAAATATCTAAATAAAATAGGTGTGTGTGTGTGTGTGTGTGTGTTTAAATTATCTGCCTGGCTAGCTTTAGGACTCCAAACTTATATGCATTTACCATCCACCTTTCACACCCTTCTTTCTTAGGCCACAATTCTCTCTAGTCATGTCCCCATACCGTTTTATCGCCTTCCTACTCCATGTGGGTCATGAGATCTTATTCATCTTAAATATGTATCATCTAGCTCAGTGATGGCCCAAAAGTGGTGGTCTATACTTGTTCATTAAATAAATAAGGAATGGATTACCTCCAAGTGGTCAGAAATGATAGCAAAACCCATAGTTTATCAATTATAAAAAGAAAAATTTTGAGAAGTGTTCGTACACTGGTAAAACAAATTGAAAAAATAACCCCAAAATTCTGGCTATAAAGGCCTTCTGAAAGCGTAGTTGCCTTTCCTGAACACCAAAATCTTTACTACAACTCAGATATGTGATTTTAAGAATATATATTGTTTTTGCCAGGGTGGTGTGGCACAGTTGGTTGAGCATCATCTCATGCAACAGAGGTACTGGTTGGATTCCTGGTCAGGGCACATGCTGGGGTTGCTGACTCAGTCCCCAGTAGGGGTCTTGCAGGAGGCAGCCAATCAATGTTTCTCTCTCATGAATGTTTCTATCTCTCCTTCCTCTCTCTAAAATTAATAAAAGCATATTTAAAAAAGAATATGTATTGTTTATTTTACTTGATGCTTTATGTACAAAGAAATAAAAACACACAAAAGTATTATCTTTGAACACCTGGGTTATCGAGTAGGTAATTTTATTGTTGGTTTCCAGGTCACTTATTTTACCTTCTGTAAGGGATTTTAAAAAATTATTTTTAAACTCTGAACTTTAAAGAATAAATGTGTGAATATAAATGAGACCTGATTTTTACAGAGTGAATATATAAGAGCCTACATATCCAAATAATATTGATCTGTCAAAGTGTACAACTAGATTATTTTGCTTAATACATCTATGTAATTCCCTTTTAAGATTATTTTCACTGATGAACTCCAAACCCCAAAAGACACCAGCACTATTACTTATTCCATAAATACATTTCTTTTTATCAAATGCCATTCTCTTTTCATTCACTGAACAGATTCTTTGTATGAATCTGTTCTGTGTCTCACTAGGAATAAAAACCAGTGATCAAAATGAACAGAAATCTCTGCCTTTATAGTGTTCATCCTCTAATGATGCTCAATATCTACCTTATCTCTTCTGCTCTGAGTCCACAGACAAAATGCACACATACACATGTATATGTACGCACACTGGATAGAGTATGGAGAGAATTCTGGGTCATATTGACATTGGGACCTTTAAGTAAAAAAAAAATCAATACATTAAATTGATTAATGAAATAACCTAGTTGTACACTTTGACAGATCAATATTATTTGAATATGTAGGCTCTTATATATTCACTCTGTAAAAATCAGGTCTCATTTATATTCACACATTTATTCTTTAAAGTTCAGAGTTTAAAAATAATTTTTTAAAATCCCTTACAGAAGGTAAAATAAGTGACCTGGAAACCAACAATAAAATTACCTACTCAATAACCCAGGTGTTCAAAGATAATACTTTTGTGTGTTTTTATTACTAATTAGTCATAACATTTGAATTACAACTGTTATTCAACTTTAGTAATGGGTTTGTTTACATATAATAGTATTTACTGTGACCACAACAGGTAAGAGAATAATAATTTTAATAAATTAGTATATTGTATGTCAATTATTATAATTACATATAAAATACACTTAAAACATAATGAATTAATATTTTGTAATTTTTACTTTATATTATAAATTCAAACATTTGGTACCCTTGGATAAGAAATTACTTTTAGTTCTGGTGACCCTGGGTGGGTGATAGTAGATACTATCAAAATATTTCCTGACACATAATAATGAGAAAGTATGCAAAACACTTGGCTATTCTATGGTACTTATTAATTGCCTGTGTAATACAGTAGTTTGTTCTTTAATCAAACTGATTGAGTTAATAATTGAATGTTTGGAGTAGTGATTCACAGCTGGCTTTCTCTATGTGTTTGAATTTACCATGGTAACCATGAATTGGTTTTGTTACTGTGTTGTGTATTGCTTTAAATTAAACTGAGGGGATTAATAATTAAATGCAATTATAAAAGCTGTAAGGCTGATGTTTCATTATCTTGGTTATTTTCTATCTATTATGTTCACATACATACCCTAACATTTCCCAACTGCCCATCACTATCAACAGAGCAATAGGTTATGCTTGTTAAAAATAACATATCCTAATCGATGTACTAATATGGACATCATTTTTACATTTTTATTATTTTTAATTCTAAGAGTATTTGAGAAGCTATCATATTGAAAGCACCACATGCATATCCTATATAATAAAAGCCTAATATGCTAAGTGTCCAGTTGTCCGGTCATCTGTTCAACCAATCAAAGCATAATATGCTAATGATATGCTAAGGCCGCTCAACCACTCGCTATGACATGCACTGACCACCAGGGGGTAGACAGTCGACTGATTGACCAATCACTATGACGTGCACTGACCACCAGGGGGTAGACACTTAGACTGGTAGGTTAGCTTACTGCTGGGGTCCAGCTGATCGAGACTGAGTGAGATGGGCCAGACATGTCCTGGAGCCCTCCCGCTGTCCCTCTCCAGCTGGCCACCTCCTGTATCCCTCCCCGGCCCTGATCGTGCACTGGTGGGGTCATTCAGCCTGGCCTATGCCCTATCGCAATCCAGGACCCCTCGGGGGATGTTGGAGAGCTGGTTTTGGCCCGATCCCACAGGCCAGGTCGAGGGACCCCACTGGTACTGGAATTTCGTGCACCGAGCCTCTAGTATTTATATAATGACTAGAGGCCCGGTGCACGAAATTTGTGCATGGGGGGGTGTCCCTCAGCCCAACCTGCACCCTCTCTGGGACCCCTCCAGGGATGTCCGACTGCCTATTTAGGCCCGATCCTAATAGGATCGGGCCTAAACGGGCAGTCGGACATCCCTCTCACAATCCAGGACTGCTGGCTCCCAACTGCTCGCCTGCCTGCCTTCCTGATTGCCCCTAACCACTTCTGCCTGCCAGCCTGATCACCCCCTAACCACTCCCCTGCCAGCCTGTTTTCCCCTAACTGCCCTCCCCTGAAGGCATGGTCACCCCTAACTGCCCTCCCCTGCAGGCCTGGTCCCCCATAACTGCTCTACCCTGGAGGCCTGGGTCCCCCCCAACTGCCCTTCCCTGCAGGCCTGGTCGCCCCCAACTTCCCTCCTCTGCCGGCTTGGTCACCCCTAATGCCCTCCCCTGCAGGCTTGATTGCTCCCAACTGCCCTCCCTTGCAGGGCTGGTCCCTCCCAACTGCCCTCCCTTGCAGGCCATCTTGTGGCGGCCATCTTGTGTCCACATGGGGGCAGCCATCTTGTGTGTTGGAGTGATGGTCAATTTGCATATTACTCTTTTATTAGATGGGATGTTACAAATTTGAGTAGTTCATTATACTTTCACCATAACTTTTGTTACTTTATCTTTCCTTTAAAGACATAACACATTTATTTTGAAATATCACATAAATTAATACGTTTGTTTTTTGTAAAATAGTGGAATCACCATTTCATAGGCTAGCAAAAAGAGGGTTATACTTCTTATATTATCTTCCCCAGCCTGTCAGTAATAGAGCAAAAAGCGAAGTGAGCATTTTCTATTTGATTTACTTCCAATTTGCCTTTGTGGGTTTTTTTTTTTCTGCCAAGTACTACAAGAACAATCTTCTTAGGTAAAAATTTTTATCATTCTTGTTTTCTGCTCTAAAACTTTAAATGACTTTCCATTACCTTTATGGTTTTTCCCAATCTTTTACCTAATATGCAAGCTCCTGTATAATAAGACCAACTTTCTAAATTTTATTTTTTAAGTAAGCCTAACTAAAGTCCTGCATATAGCAAAAATATAAGAAGGTGTATATTTTAAAATTAACCCTATCATAACATAGAGAGTGAATTGGGGGAGAAACTTGAGGCAAGTTTCTCCCCCAATTCACTCTCTATGTTATGATAGGTTTAATAACGTTAGTTCATGTGAGAGATAACAAACTGCATCTAGAGAAGCAAAATAGAGACAAGCAAAGCCCTGTGGACTGTGCCTCTTAGAACTGTCTTCAACTGTAGGGTGTTTTAAATGTAATAAACGTTAAGAGGCAGCAGATATAATTCAGCTGGTGAATTGAAGGGAGACACAATCCTGTGGTCACTTCATAGCTGGATCTTTTTTGTCCTCTGCCAAAAAACCATCTCTATAAACACAAATCATCTGACAGATGTACATTAATGGTTACAAAGATATGAGGCAAGAACAGCAATTAGAAACCTTAATACAAAAGTAAGATAAGTTTCTTTAAAATCTCACTATCCTTATTATTGGTCAAACTGCATTAGAATTTTGTTTGTTCTTATGTGTGTGTGTTGTTTCTGTAAGCTTCTTTTGGTTGTTTTAGGTGCAAAATTTCAGTTGGGCAATTAAAAAATTATACTTAAGAAATCATGGTAAAATCTCCATAAATAACTCAATTCATATAAATTCATTTCAACAGGTTTTCCTTAAGGGCCTATTGCAGTGTTTTTAGTTTCAATATATAGAGAATGATTGATGGAAGTGTACAGTAGATGGGGTTGGAGATGTTATAAGAGCTGACTTTTACTTTTTGAAAGAAGTACATGTTCTTTTTTATACTACATCATAAATGCAGAAGCAATGAATTAAAGTTGTGTGAGAGCAACTGTCAGCTTAATATTAGAAAGAACTTAATTTAGAACTGTCCAAAAATGAAATGGGTGATAGTGTGCCAAAGTGACTATAATCTGGATTCATAAAATTGAGTAAAAGGTTGGCCTAAACTATTTCTAGGCCCATTCTACGCATGGCTAAAGAAGAGTACAGAAAAACTAAATGTTTGAATAACTGGTCCTGGTTATAATATTTATTAGTTGATTAAATTAGGCCAGGTACTTCAACTTTGAGCCTTCATTGCCTTTATCTGTCGCTAATAAAGAAACTACTTCCTTAACAATAAATTAATGGTATTGTATTCATACCTGAGGGAGAAAAATAATTCAGTTGTCAAGAAAAAATATGCAAGAAAAATGGGGACTAATTTGGGTACATCATCTTCACAATGAATTTTTAGCAGAATACTTTTTTTAATTATAACTGAATTATTTAAACCAGATGTACTAGCATTCTGCATATGTGAAAAGCAAAGGTATTGTCACAAAATTATTTTAAGCAATTCATAATTGGGTAATGTAAAGGTATTCATTTCTGTATATTTAAAATTCTAGAAGTTTTTCATTCTGCTACACTTTAATCATTCTGAGTAAATATATTTGATTACTATGCATACATCCACATAAATTTTAATTGGATTTATGCCTCAGAGTTCTCATCAAAGATCAATTAAAAATATTAATCACCCAATTGAAAGCTGTCATCTGAGGAACTTGAAATTAGCCTTTTCTCAGGTCCTTCATTTAGTATTTTTAGACCTCCATTCATCTCTATGAATTTATTTAGTCAAAATGTGTGTGTCATTCTACAAAGAATTCAAACCAGTTTAAAAAAGACAATTTTATATTAAAATTATAATTGTTGTCAACATCCATTGCACTTTCTGCATTTTTGTTGGGTGGAAAGATGAGACCTTTTAAGAATATCAATGATTCCTCTAATCCCAGACCATTCTCTAGTACCTGAGGGGTTCATTCCAGAAATAAACAGTATTTGTTACAGTTCATTTCCTGTTGCTTCTTAGGGAAGTGAATGTAACACTTCAATGACAGAAAATAAAAAGCTGTGTGGGGGGAAACATGCTCAATTTTCAAATGCCAGTAGGCCCATATGGCATCTGACCTAGGAACAAGATCTTCACTGGAATAACTCTCCCGGCCCCACTTCATTACTCAGCACGTGACCCTGCTGCTCTTGCTGGTCGGTAGGGCAGGAGTGGTTTTTTGCTCCTTGAATGGACTATTTTGCATTGAAAATATACTAAATATCACTCAGCCTTAAACAGCCAGAGCTGCCAAGTGAATATCTTTAGAGACAGATTGAGGGGAACAGATAGTTCCCAGAGCAGAGAGATAGTGAAGGCAACTATTTCTTAATTACTTTTACTAACTCTTCTAATACATAATCTTTCATAAATGAAAAGCATATTTCCTAACGTCTGATAACTAAAAGTGACAGCTCTGTATTATTAACTGATAGATAATATTACTACTTCAGACTTGTATATTATTTGTTCATGTGACTTGATATATGTTATCCTGACTTATGCCCACTGCAATGTTTTTAGTTACATAACAGGACCTCAATAGCCTCATCTTGAGATCAAGGAACTGAGGCACACAGCTATTAAATAAACTAGTCAAAGTCAGGCAGTTATGGGATGGCCAGACAAGGACAATAGCTGTGTCAACAGCAACTAATATATATTGTTTCCCTCTCCATGTGTGAAGTACTGGCTGCATATTCTCGTTTTTAATCTTTATCAGGATGTAGCAATGAAATCTTAGACCACATACTACAAAATATGCAATCATTAAATATACTAGGATCAGCGGGTTTTGAATTTGGGTAAATCTTCTAGTAGTTCCATGTCAGAGTTTCTGTACATAGAATGCCTGCCTAGGAACTAGGGGGAAAAGTTATAAAAATGGTGAACCATTTTCTGGATAGCATATAATATAACATTTTATACTCTTTTTTTTTTTTTTTCCTATAAAAGAAAGACCATAAAACCATGTCTTCAAAACGTACTGCTCTTTATTTCCCCACCTTCAGAGTTAGCCCCGCCTGTATCATCTGATGTTGAGTGTAATTCAAGGAGTGCTGAAAAGGATGGACTTGGCTGCCGTCCCAACTTTCATTGGCTACTCTTTCTGCCAAGAGTACCCCTGATATCTCCCAAGGACCTCCCTTCTTTGTTGTGGTGACCTGAATTTTTTTGGATTTGATGCAATAATTGGTATTAGACCCAATTCAGATTGCTGAAAATTAAGAAGATTGATCAGGCTGTTTAAAAAAAGTCTCTCTTCTCTGATTGTGTGATGTGCTGTTCTGAGGCCAGCTGTAGGAAGCAGAGGTGAGAGCCTTGATAGAATCACAACTTCCCTTTGGACATTTTCTTATGAAGCTAATGGAACCCTGTATTTTTTTTTTAAGCAGATTGACTCAAATTTTCTCTTAGTTGCAAATGATAGCAAACTAAGTGATAAAAATGGAGAATCCAATTTAGAGAATATTGGGGTTATCCTAGCACCTGGAATTTGTATTAATTGTGATATTAATTTGCCTCTATAATATAATGTAATGTGAGAATTATAGCTGCACTGCATCATAAATTTTTAATTTGTTACTTCCATGCTGCAAGTCCAAAAAGGTAAAAAACAACTTGGTTTGGTTTACTGCAGATGACCCCATGTCTATCACAGTTTGTAACACAGAGTAGGTGTTTACTAAATCTTCATAAAAAAGACAAGAAGAGAAAAGGGAGAAATGAAAGAAAAAAATAGGTCCAACTTTGTTACTAATTCAAAGACAGGGAGTCAGAACAGGAGAATAGATTATAGTGAATATTTTTTAAATGTTATAAAAATTGTACAAGAGCCCAAAGAATACCCATCATTATTTTCTTAAATGTTACCTTGGAACACATTTTTTTAATTAAAAAAAGATTCATAGTACTGTAACATAAAATAAAAGTCACTTTAAAAATTCTAGATACTCAATTTGGATGTTAAAATATATACAAGTTAACCCTTTTAGTTTTTCTAATCCTATATAATAAAAGGCTAATATGCAAATCGTCTGAATGGTGGAACAACCGGTTGCTATGATGTGCACTGACCACCAAAGGGCAGATGCTCAATGCAGGAGCTGCCCCCTGGTGGTCAGTGCGCTCCCACAGGGGGAGTGCAGCTCAGCCAGAAGCTGGGCTTATAGCTGGCAAGTGTAGCGGCAGTGGCAGGAGTCTCTCCTGCCTCCGCAACAGCACTAAGGATGTCCAACTGATGGCTTAGGCCTGCTCCCCTAAGCCAGCAGTTGGACATCTCCCAAGGGCTCCTGGACTGCGAGAGGGCACAGGCTGGGCTGAGGGAGTTGCCCCTCCCGAGTACATGAATTTCGTGTACCAGGCCTCCAGTGTGTAATATAGTACATACAAATTATAACAACTGCATTCAACATTAAAAACTCTATCTGACATACCATCTCACACTGGTCAGAATGGCTATCATCAACAAATCAACAAATGACAAGTTTGCTGGCGAAGATGTGGAGAAAAAGGAACCCTCCTGCACTGCTGGTGGGAATGCAGACTGGTGCAGCCACTGTAGAGAACAGTATGGCGTTTCCTCAAAAAGTTAAAAATGGAACTCCCATTTGACCCAGTGATCCCACTTCTAGGACTATATCCCCAGAAACCATAAACACCAATCAAAAAAGATATATGCACCCCTATGTTCATAGCAGCACAATTTACAATAGCTAAGATACAGAAACAGCAGATGAGTGGAACAGAAAACTGTAGTACATCTGCACAATGGAATACTATGCGGCTGTAAAAAAGAAGGAACTTTTACCATTTGCAACAGCATGGATGGACCTGGAGAGCATTATGCTAAGCGAAATAAGCCAGTCAGAAAAAGATAAATATCTCACTCATATGTGGGATATAATGATCAACATAAACTTATGAACAAAAATAGATCCAGAGACAAGGGGCAGGGAAGGGGGCGGGGAGTTAGAGATCAACCAAAGGACTTGTATGCATGCATATTAGCATAACCAGTGAACACAGACACTGGGGCAGTGGGGGCCTACTCTCAGGGGTGGGAGTGGGCGGGGAGGTCAATTGGGGAAAAAGGAGACATATGCAATACTTTAAACAATGAAAAAAGAGAAATGAATAGATACATTTCTATTATCTGAAACATGAAAAAAGAGAGGAGAGAAACAACTTTCAAGGACTCAGGGAGGTAGCCTTAAGCAATGTGGCAGAACAACAAATAGAAAACCACAGATGCTGAGACTAGCCTGCTGGACATGAAGGTGAAAGAGAAGAAATGCATTTTTCAAGTCATCTTTTCACTTAAGTTATGTATAAAAGGAAAGTCACATATCAATAGTCCTTTTACATAGCAGCTGTAGATAAAAATTAAATAAATAAGGTCCTTTTTATACATCATGAAAAAAACACACAACTCTATTTGATTTATCTGATTTAGGATGACCTTATTAACAGCTACTGCAGATTTCAAACTATCAGAGCAAACAAGACTAAAAATTCAGTTTCAATGCTTTTAAGTACCATGTTTTAATTAACCTTTTTTTCTTTTACAGCAAAAATAAAAACCCACTCAAATCTGTCATTTCTGTACTAGTGATCCTTGCAATGATATTCATCTAAAAAACTTAGGACATATATTGCTTTAACTTGATCTACAATTACTACCTCCCTGCAAAGAAGAAAGAGTGCTTCAGATGTAATGGCCTGAATATTAACACTTTATTAACATATAGTCAAATCTCATTTTCTCAGTAGGATGAGAACTCTTTGGGAATCTTTGGACATTTTCTATGATCCAGACTTGAATAATTCTTATCAGAATGATTACCTCCCTTAACTGTTTTGATCTCTATAAAACTCACTCTTAAAGATGGTAAGGTACATCTTGGTACCTTAAACAGACTTTCAGCTTTTTATCTTTAATTTGTTTATAGACAAATTATTCTGATGGGTTAAATATTGATTATAGAATGAATATAAAACTTGCTGTGTATGTCAGAAATTGGTCAGCCTAATATTAACTTTATCTTTCAGGTTTATTAAATTTCATATAGTCAAGCACCTCTTAAACAATAAATGGTTATAAATGATTAATATTAACTAACAACCCTCCTTTACCTGTAAGGTCCTCTTAAGCCAATCAAAGTAGGTATGTGCATGAAGAAGTATGTAACTGACTACACAGTGGATCTGTGTTAATAAAATGTGCCTTTCGGGAATGAAGAGACGTTTAGTAGGTAACACAAACAGGTTAATTCAACAAACATTAAGCTTCTCTTCTGTGCATGATCCCTTTATGACAGTACTTAACATTCTAATATTATATATATTTAGACTTTCTGAAGGTTTCTAAAAGTTGGGGTATATATCCAAACTTAAAGCAGCATTCATTATATATGTCTTAGAGCTGTTCGACAGAATTTTTTTAATTGATGGAAATATCTGCATTTTCCAGTACTGCAGCCAATGGTTACATATGAATAGCAAGAACATGGAATGTGGCTAGTTTGGTTGAAGAACTGAATTTTATTTAATTATTTAATTAAATTTATATTTAATTAGCAACATGTGACTAGTGGCAACTGCAATGTCAAGCACATGCAGCTATAGCAGTTACAGTCTTGGTCTTTGGAGCCAAACACCATTCACTCTGCCTCTCACCTTTTTTCTCTACTAACTTTTCCTTTCTTTCTCTTTCTTGCCTTTTGTTCTTCATGGTCTAAGAGGTATAGCATGCAATTTCATATTGGTTTAGTACTGTTATCACTTGGGTCAGGACAAAGAATAAATCCAAGTCATAGGTTTTATTTTTCTGAGCATTTCATATCTACTTGAGCTAGACTCACTAAGGAAAAAAGAAAAAAGACTCATATAAACAATCAGAAATAAAAAAGGAGAGGTTATCACAGACATCACAAATATACAAAGGATCATACTAGAATGCTATGAAAGACTATATGCAGCTAAATTCAATAACCTAGAAGAAATGGATAAATTCCTAGAAATATATAACCTTCCTAGGCTGAATTATAAAGAATTAGAAAATCAAAATAGACCAATAAACACAGTGAGGAAATTGAAATAACCACCAACCCCCTTACCCCCCAAAAAAAAATAAAAATAAAAGCCCAGGACCTTATGATCTCACTAGTGAATTCTACTAAGCATTCAAAGAAGATTTGATACCTATACTTTTCAAACTCTTTCAAAAATTGAAGAAGAGACAATACTTCCTAGCACATATTTATGAGGCCAACATAATCCCTGATACCAAAACCTGGTAAGTATAACACAAAAAAAAGAAAACTACAGACCTAGTAAATCTGTGATGAGTACAGATGCAAGAATCCTAAACAAAATACTGTCAAGTCAGATCAACAATATATTAAAAAATAATATATCATGATAAAGTGAGGTTCATTCTAGGGGCACAAGGATGGTTTAATATATGCAAATCAATCCATGTATTACACCACATTAACAAAATAAAGAATAAAATAATATGATCATATCAAATATGCAAGAAAAAGTGTTTGATCAAATACAACATCAATTTATGATTAAAACACTCAATAAAATGGGTATAGAAGGAAATTACTTCAAGCAAATAAAGGCCATATACAACAAACCCTCAGGCAATATAGTACTCAATGGTGAAAAAACTGAAAGCTTTTTCTCTAAAATCAGAAATAAGACAAGGATGCCCACTCTCACCACTCTTACTCAACGTATTTCTGGAAGTCCTAACCAGAACAATTAGGCAAGATAAAGAAATAAAAGTCATACAAATTGGGAAGGAAGAAGTAAAAATATCACTTTATTCAGATGGCATGATTCTGTATATAGAAAAACCATAAAGACTACCAAAAAATGATCAGAAACAATAAACAAATACAGTAAAGTTTCAGGATACACAATCAATGTATAAAATTCCACTCCTTTCCTATATACTAGCAATGAAATGTCAGAGAAAGAAATGGAAAAAATTATTTTTCCAATTGCAACCCAAAGAATAAAATATCTAGAAATATACTTAACAAAAAAAATGTGAAGAGCTTATATACTAAAAACCACAAAGCATTATTAAAAGATATTCAAAAAGGCACAATGAAATAGAAAGATATTCCATGTTCATGGATTGGAAGAAGCAACATAGTTAAAATGGCCAAATAACCCAAAGCAATATACAGATTTAATGTAAATCCCAACAAAATCCCAATGTCATTTTTTAAAGAAATAGAACAACAACAAAAAAGCATCAGATTCTCTCTCATCGTTGATCTCTCTCTCTCTCTCTCTCGTTTCTCTCTCTCTGAAATCAATAAAAATATAAAATAAATAAAATAAAATGAAAACTGAAACTCATAGACACAGACAACAGTACGGTGGTTATCAGAGGAAAGGGGTTGGAAGGATAGTAAAGGGTAAAGGGGGCCAAGTATATGGTGACAGGAGATAATTTGACTTTGGGTGGTTGTCACACAATGCAATATGCAGATCAGGTATCATGGAAATGTACACTTGAAACCTATATAATCCTATTAACCAATGTTACCACAATAAATTTAATTAAAATAAATAAATAATAATAAATAAATAAAATCTAGTTGAGGAGCCAAAAATCATATATTGCTTGGCTGGTGTGGCTCAGTGGTTGAGCATCAATCTAGGAACTAGGAGGTCACAGTTCAATTCCAGGTCAGGGCACATGCCCAGGTTGCAGGCTCGATCCCTGGTAGAGGGCATGCAAGAGACAGCCAGTCAATGATTCTCTCATCATTGATGTGTCTGTATCTCTCTCTTCTTCTCCCCTCCTCTCTGAAATAAATAAATATATATATATATATTTAAAATCATATATGTATACATCCATACACATACACATGTATTTTATATATACATATATATTCTGATTATGTCAAATAATTTTGTACATGAATAAATTCAGAGGAAGAGAAGATTATTGGCAAGCATAGTATCTTGATTTGGCTAAAGCATGGACTGTTAAAATGGTTCTTTAAAAATAAGTTAATAGCCCTGGCCTGTTTTGCTAAGTGGTGGACCAAAGGGTTGTGGGTTTGATTCCTGGTTAAGGTCATGTACATAGGTTGCAGGTTTCCCTACTCAAGTAGGGGTGCTTACAGGAGGCAGCTAATCGATGTGTCTCTCTCATGTTGTTGTTCTTTTGTCTCTCTTTCCCCCACCTCCCTTCCTTCTACTCTAAAATTCAATGGAAAAAATATATCTTCGTATTTAAAAAAAAAAAGAATAAGTTTAGAAAAGTATTCAGGGTCTAGATCACAGGAGACATCACAATGAGTTTGACTATTATGCATTAGAAAATAGAAAAACATTAAAGGGTTTAAAACTGGAGTTTAAGATTATTCTGGAAGCATTTATCTGAATTATAATAAGATAGTATACTTCAATTGTCTGTACATTGTGTTATAATCATCTATGTATATGTCTATTTCATCAACTAGAATCCAAAGATTATTGATAATACTATTGTGATTAGTAATTAATAATAGAAAGGAGAAAAGGGAAGACCAAACATTATAAGCATATCATCTGGGCAGCTTCACCAGGAAGCTACAATTTTACATTCCCCAGGGAAACACCAGTCTGTTCCCTACAGATTACTAGGGAAAGGGGTCTGATAAAGGGGAGTTAGACACATGTGCAGTGAAGCTGGGGTGACTAGGGAAGGTTCTCATCAGTCAAACCTGGGGACAGAGATCATTGGCCACAGTAGGCAGAGCCACTGAAAGCTTGCAAAAATGTAGGAATAAGCTCCTTAAACAAAGGGTTTCGCTCTCTTGTGACTCTTGTGGCTCTTGGCTGTTGAAACTCTAGGCTCTCTTGCATTCACCCATATGGTCCATGGCTATGTGGATTCCACACACAGTGGACTAATAGACTGCAGCAGTAAATACAAGCTAAGCTAGCCTAATGCTGGACTGGACTTGGCTCCAACATAGAAAGGAAACTCTGGACACTGGCTCTGATTTTAGCTCTGCTGAAGCTCCAGCTATACTTCTTCCTTTGGGGAATGAAGAGAAATGGGACTTTGGAAACTCAGGAGTGTAATTCCATGGAAATAAGCCTTTCTATTACACCTCACCCTCCTGTGGGGGCTTCCAGAAATTCTTATTATAGTAGTACCCCTAGAACTCTACTTCCACTGGTAGCAATAGGTGTGGATGAGGACCTCTCCCCACTGATAACATTGAGAGAAGTTAATCTTATATATTTTAGTAATCTATTTAGTAATTTATTTTAGTAATTTGTTTTAGTAATTTACCTTCCCCAATGCCAGCCTCATAAGTACTCATAAAGTATCATAATTTTATTTTCCCAAATGCACATATCATATCTAAAACTACAAATGTCTATTTAATCTTCAAATAGTGTCCAAAGATGCAGAAGTTAATACTCTAATTTTCTTTTTGTGTAAAGTAGGGGAATGCAAGTCATTTTCTGCATTAAATATATTATCCTTTGCTCAGCAGCAATACAGTGAGTTTTTAAACTTGGAGTACAAAAAAAGAGGTCATAGTCTATGTTTGCTCATTATAGGGGGTGGTCTCCCTATTGACACGGTCTAGTCTTTCCTGCTTCAAATCATAGGGGCAGGAGAATTTGTTCATTTCTTATGTCTAGATATTAGGGACCTGAAAATTCTTTCTGACAAGATAGAGACAATGGAAATATATAATTTAGGGTAATCTACACCAAGAAAGGCTAAGGAGGCCAGAAAAAAACCAGAACCAGGATGTGCCTTCTATATTTTAGACAAACAACAGATAACAGAATATAAATAAGCAGAAATATTCAACATCTTTTCTGCCTTGACCATGTAAAAGCTATCATTCATATGGACAACATGCTATCTCGAGTATTGGTTACTCATTCTCCCAGTTTTCATGGACATTTCTGTGCTAACTGAACCCAATGAACCCAGACTTACCAGTGAGCCTCAGTACCATAGGAAGCCCTCACAAGGGAAACAACTTGGTTAGCATAAAGCAGCAGAGAAATGGAGCCTCAAAGAATTCAATTCAGAGATACCAAGTGAGTCCGTTAAAATAAATAAATAGGGGAATTCATGACTAAATAGAGATAAATATCTCTCAACAGCAGATGGTGCAATGCACAAAACATGCAAAATGAAATTGTTTCCAGAGTATTTTTCCTTATACTTTTATTGTAATGTTTTGGAAAATTACTCTTATAAAACACATAATAAATAATTTCTGATACTTACCTAAGTGAAATAGAGTCAGATATGCAAACCTTACTCATTAATGAGATAACCTAGGTATTGTAATAGAGTTGTGCACAGGATCCACTGAAGGCAGTAGAGCGAAATGATTACCTAAGTGCCTATAGGCAGGAAAAATAGCAGAGAGGGCTACAGAGAAAAGAGTGCCTTAGCTGTTTGATGAATGAATAATGACTTTGCAAATGATCAAGAGAAGAGAGTATTTCAGACAGTGTGAGCAAACTGCACAAAGCCATGTGGTATATACACCTGGAGAATCACCTGGGAACTCCAAGTTGATTCATCTGGCTAAGCTGTAAGTTATTTAAGTTATGATCACAGAGGAAAGAACATGAACTTTGAAGTCAGACAAGCTCACAGCCCTCACCCCGCCCTAAGTAGCTGTGTGACTTTGAACATATTAAATAACTCATCAAGTCTCATTTGTTAGAAGGAGAGAATAATAATTACCTTGTTGGGGATTCTGTGAAGGTTAAATAAAACAGGAATCTAAATATCTTCATAGTGTCTAGATAAATAAGATGCTCAATAAATCGTAGCTGTTTTTCTCCTCCTTTTCCTCCTCTTGCTTTTCCTTTCTCCTCCTCCTCCCCATCATCATCACCATCACCTTCAGATTGGAGAAGTAGGCCCTGGAAGGCCTCAAGTTCCCATACTGACTGTATATGTAGGAGACATTTAAAGACTTAAAGCAGTCTGGCTGGCATTGCTCAGTGGTTGAGTGTCGACCTATGAACCAGGAGGTCATGGTTCAATTTCCAGTCGGGGCACATGCCCAGGTTGCAGGCTTGATCCCAGATGTGGGTGCTGCAGGACACAGCTGTTCAATGGTTCTCTCTCATCATTGATGTTCTATCTCTCTCCCCTCTCCTTTTCTCTCTGAAATCAATAAGGATATATTTTTTAAAAATAAAGACTTAAAGCAGAGAAAAAAACTTGGATTTATGTTTTAGGAAAATCACTCTGATAGGAAGCATTGAGCCTGGAATCTGGAAAAACACTGAGAGACAGTGGCAATAGCCCTGGAAATATGATTGCAGAACAAAGACATAAGAGCTGATATGGAGAGAGAGGATGTTACCATGTCTACTTTTCCCCATTCAAAGCTTAAGTGGTTTATGAAAGGCTTCAAACACAAAGCCACAATTGAGGTTGCTGTGGTTACAGTGGGAAAGAAGAATATACTGTGGATCTTTTCTTTCTATCTCTTTCTTAAAGCAGTAATTTTATCACACTGTATTTCAGAATATTGTGTTATAGCTAATCTTCTGCCAGAAAAGTTTTCTGATCTGGCTTTCAAAGTAATGTAAGATATAACTGCTAGCCTGTGGCTCAAAACTTATTCTTTGCATTCATCCAAGGTATTAAAGATTCCATACATACTGTCTGATAAAAAGAGTTCAGAGCTATGTAACTGCGATAAGAAATAGTCAATAAAAATATAAATGTGGCTGCTAGTGTCATTGTAAGTAATATCCAAACCTGTAGAGAATTTTCTTAAGAATTTGTTTGAGCCAAACTGATGATATATGCAAGGGAGGAAGATTTCAAATGCTCTGGAGAATAACTGTTTGCAGCTTCTTTTATTCATTCAATATTAAGAAGGGAACATAAAGAAGATTATGTGAACGTGTGAAAAAAGCAAGGTGGGGATTGGATTACAGAAGAGTTAACAAGATTACATGTTTTCCTCAGGGTGGTTATGGATTATTTCAAAGGTGTGTTAAACTAGATGCACAGAATCAATGGACAGGGATTGCTTAAGCCAAAGATAAATCTCATACTAAATATTATATGCCTGGGGCCTGACTACCCACCATGACCTTCCAGTTGGGAATCTATGATCAGATCGCCCTGTGAGGTTACTTCCCACAGAATCCCCTTTTTTATTCACACTGGGCGCTTCATTCTCACACAGAGTAATATAACTACACAAATCCTGTCAGAACCAGTGCTCTTTCTTGTCAAGGCTGTTTAGTTTTCATAAAGGAACAACTTAAGTCAGACTTTTAAGGAAACTCATCTGTATCTTTCCCCAAACCTACTGCAAGTTTTAGCTTGATTCTTCTAAGAATTGTTTTTAATTTCTGAGTACTTTTTTTACTGTATTCTACTCAGTGGGCACAATGGCTATGTCCAACATCTAACCACACTGTCACATGACATTGACCTGGCCTGTATTTTTATTTTTTTTCCTGGCCTATTTTTTTTTTTTGCTTGTTTGTTTGTCTTGTTTTGTTTTTAATCTCTGTTCTCTAAAGGCTCTGTACTCTAATAACAGGGCAGGCTGCTAATAATTGAGTGCCAAAACAGTAGACAAGATAAATAATATGTATACCATCCTATATAATAAAAGCCTAATATGTTAAGTGTTCAACTGTTTGACCATTCGACCAGCTGGTATGACGCACACTGACCACTAGGGGGCAAACAATCCGACCAGTAGGTTAGCTTGTTGCTGGGGTACCGGCCTATCGGACTGGGCGAGACATGCCGGACACATCCTGGAGCCCTCCCACGGTTCCTCCCCGCCCAATTATGCACAGGTGGGGTCCCTCAGCCTGGCCTGCAGGGATCAGGCCAAAAGTGGCTCTCTGACATCCCCCCGAGAGGTCCTGGATTTCAAGAGGGGCAGACCAGGCCAAGGGACCCCCCACTGGTGCATGAATCCGTGCACTGGGCCTCTAGCATATAATAATTGAGTGTAAATGTAGTAGAGAAGGGTAGTTTTGTCCCTGATACTTGTGTACTTTGAGAGCTGATTGCTCCACTTAAATGGATGCTTAGTTATTTTAATAGTGTTTCCTGTAGTACCAGGAAAAACATAATAACCTCTGTTTTTATAGTACTTTACATTTCACAAAGTGCTTTCCTTTACATTTATTTATTCATTGATTCCACTAACATTTATTGATCATTTATTTCATGACAGACACTGTTTTGAGAGTATAGCAGTGAACAAAATAGACCAGGATCCTTATCCTGATGGCATTTACAGAACCATTTTCCTTCAGGAAGTAATGATGCAGTGTATAACAAGGTGATGAGTGCAACCAAAATAAATCAAGCAGAAGAAGAAAGGAAAGAAGTGCTGAGATTTTATCTTTGAAAGAGGAAAGTCAGGGAAACTATCTTAAAGAAGCAAAGGAGCAAGCTATGCTGATATCTGGAAGGAAAGCATTCCAGAATATAAAAACAAAATTACAAAGATCATAGGTAGTAACATGATAGAGATATCCTCTAAGCAACAAGAAAACCAGTCATAGCTGGAGACAAATGAGAAAAGGGAAGAGTGGTTTCAAAGGAAATCCAAAAATTAATGTTAGAACAGGTTAGGTAGGGTTTGAAGACCATTTTAAAAACTATTTTTTTACTTTGAGTGACATGGAAGTCATTGGAGGGATCAGAACACATCAAAAATCATCATCTGTCATAATTTTTAAGAAATAAATTGCTATACTTCTGGATTGAGAAGAAACATAGGAGGACAAGAGTCTGAACAGCAAAACCACTTAGGAAGATACAGTGATAATCCAAGAGAAAAAGATGGTGGATTGGACTAGAGTGATAGCAGCGGAAGTAATGATATGTCTATTTTTAAAATTCACCGGACTTCCAATCGATTGAATATATCAGGGTTTTGTACCTGAACAGCTGGATGGATGGCTGCTGTATCCAGTAACTGAGATGGGGAAAACACTAAATAAAGATATAAGAGGGAAGTTCAGGAGTTCAATTTTGGCCTGATTAAATTTAAGATATATATTAAATAGCCACTAGAGACGTCTGAAGGGTGATGGATACACAAGTCTGGAGCATTCAGTAGGGAGTACAGACTAGAAAGGAAAAACTTGGAAATCATGAGCATAGAAACTGTATTTAAAACTATGTCTTTGGTGTGGTCATCAAGAAGTTAGGTGAATAAAGAAGAGGTCCAAACACTGAGTTGTGAGGCAATTCAAAATGAAGTTGGGAAGATAAAAAGAAATAGCAGAAGACATTGAGAAGTAGCCTGTGATGTAGGAAGGCCGTCATGAGAGCCTGATGTCATGGAAGCGGCAGAAGAAGGAGCTATCGACA
Organism: Plecotus auritus; assembly: GCF_963455305.1. Taxonomy (NCBI): domain Eukaryota; kingdom Metazoa; phylum Chordata; class Mammalia; order Chiroptera; family Vespertilionidae; genus Plecotus; species Plecotus auritus. Next base: position 150,212,902 of record NC_137772.1, read on the forward strand.
GAGACAACACGAAGATTGAGCAATGTGGCCACCGCTGCAAAGATGCCAGAGGAGGCTGCAAGCCTTACCGGAGACAGTTTATAAGGAAATAGAGAATAACTGGGTATTTTAACTATAGAAGTGTCTTTCCAGGGGAGTTGCTGTAAATGGGGATGTTGTAAAAGCGGAAATGGAGCAAAGAAGGAGCTTAGTGAAGATGGAGAAAAATAGCAGGTTTACGTGCGGATACATTATATTGTTTGATAACCCTAACAGCCGTATGAGGTAGATATTATTTTATTATTTGCTCCCATTTTGCAGGCAAGAAAAAAAAAAAAGATTATGAAACTTGATAAAGAGTCTTGCCATTGAATTAGAGTTAACAGGATTTACTGTGAGGTACTTTGATTCCTAGACCCCTATTCATTTTACTATACCAGGGAGCCCTACCCCCTAAAAGTAAGCTGAAAGAGAAGGGGGCGGGGAATTCTATGAGGAGAGGCCAGGAACCCCCACTGTATTAGGGACACTAGTTATCTAATCATAAATTCTCCACTTACATTATTATTGATACATATGTTTCATTTCTAGGACTGTCTTGTGTACCTATATGTAAGATTCCCTCCTAATACAGTACCATGCACAAAGCATTGCTATTTTTCATTGTTCATGATAATTACTGTTTTTAAACCTAACATCAAAAAATTAATTATATTAATTTACAAAAACAATTGCCTGCTCCTTGAAACAAAAAACAACTTCTTTTGCAATATCATACATAGTAAGGTGGTACAATATATCTAAACTCCTGAACATTTTTATTTTTAATGTTTTTATTTAAATATTTTATTTTAATAAATTATATTCTTTTTAGGAATTATATATTTGGTATATACTGGAAACTCAAGTTCATAGTCTTTTACAGAATAAAACAGTAAATTTTTAGTTATGAAAATACAAAGATTTATATGCTGAAATGTCTAATATTGTTATTGTATTTACCAAAAACTAATTAATTCAGTTTCTTCCACCAACATCATCAAATTAGGCTATCCTGTTGGTGGGGAGTGTGGAATATCAAAAGATAATAATTTTGTGATGGTTTGAAAATTCATACTTGTGAAATCTAATGACTGTGTAAGGAGAAAAACATGCTTCCAGCAAAGAAGTGAACACAGAGATAATTAGAGTGCATTCAATAATATAAAACTAATATCTTATGACTCAGACGCATGTTCTTCCACTTGATCATTTCTAAACTTGGTAAAGAATATGTTACCAATTAGTTTCTTTGAAAAGTATACCCAACTAAAATGAAACTATCAAACAACTAAAAAACATAGAGGTGATACAGAAAATGCTCATGTAATCATGGATATTCTTTATGATATAAATATGATTGCCTGTGAATTCAAAAATTGCATTTTATCAAAATGCAATCAGTCTTATGTTTATGTACTGTATGCATGAAAAAAAATGCTTAGAAAAAACTAATTATATCCAGCTTCTCTTTTGGTTGTATGAATGATGCATGTATGAATATAAGAATTTTTGTTTTCGTTTTTACATTTTGAATGCCTTTACCTACTACCATATGTAAATATCTTAGTATAAATAATATACATGAAATGATACAAGGGAAAAGCTAAATATTATCTCATGCATATACCCTTATTTCCATTCTCATAGATCTATGAGACAACAACATCTATAATAATCTACACTAATAAAAGAGAAATATGTAAACTTACCATCACTTTGCAACGCCCACCTGCCAATCAGGAGTGAGTATGCAAATTAGTGGGACAAAGCTGGCAGCGGCCACGGAGCCAGCCAGAGCAAGTGGGAAGCTTGGGTCGCCCATGGCAATGGAGGAAGCCAAGCTTCCCGCCCACCTGGGCCAGCTGCCAAAGGAGGGGCCTGTGGGTGGTGGCCACAGAGCCAGCCTGGGCGGGTGCATGGAAGGCTTGGGTCGCCGGGGGTGACATAAGCCCCCAACCCATCCTGGCCGCTGCTGAAGGAGGGGCCTGTGTGCAGCGGCTATGGAGCCAGCCTGGGTGCGCAGGAGGCCAGCTGCTGAAGTAGGGGCCTGTGGGTGGAAGCCATGGAGCTGACCTGGGCATGCAGGAGGCTTGGGTCACCATTACCCAGGCCAGCTGCTGAGGGAGGGGCCTGCAAACGGCCCTCAGCCCCTTACCCAGGGTGGCCACGCCCCCATGAGGTGAGGGTCCCCATTAGGGGGCGTGGCCAGCCTGCAAACAGCCCCTCACCCAGGCTGGGCAGGCATCCTAGTGGGGACCCCCACCCTGAAGGGGGCATGGCCAGCCTGCAAACCACCACAGGCCCTTTGCCCAGGCTGCCCCGCCCCCTAAGGGCATCCCCACCCTGATCTGGGACACCCTTCAGGGCAAACCAGCTGGCCCCCACCCATGCACCAGGCTTCTATCTATACTAATAAAAGGGTAATATGCTAATTAGACTGGGAGAACTTCCAGGAGACCTTCCGATCATTCTTCTGGACAAAGCCATGGTGGCGGGGCCAAGGTAGAGGTGGTTAGGGGCCAAGAGGAGAGGGCAGTTGTGAGTGATCAGGCCAGGATGGGATGGCAATTGTGGGTGATCAGGCTGGTGGTGGGGGAGAGCGTTGGGGGTGATCAGGCCAGTGGGGGGGGGGGGGGGAGTTGGGGGCAAGCAGGCTGGCAGGGGAGCCAGTTGGGGGCGAGCAGGCTGGCAGGGGGGCAGTTAGGGGTGATCAGGCTGGTGGGGGGGCAGTTGGGGGCAAGCAAGCCAGCAGGCAGAGTGGTTAGGGGAAATCAGGCAGATAGGCAGGTTAGTGGTTAGGAGCCAGCAGTCCCAGATTGCGAGAGGGGTCCCAGATTGGAGAGGGTTCAGGCTGGGCTGAGGGACACTCCCCCACCCCATGCACAAATTTCGTGCACCAGGCCACTAGTAAAAGCATAATATGCTAATTAGACCAGACGCCCTTCTGGAGGACCTTCCGGATGAAGCCGGGCCTGTGAGGGAAGCCCGGATTCCAGCTGTCTGCCAGAGGCCTGAGGAAAGCCCAGGTCCTATGTACCAGAGGGAAGCTGGTACTGGCAGCCAGAGAAAGGAAGGCCTACTCTTTCATGAATTTCGTGCATCGGACCTCTAGTTGTTAAATATTCTCATATGCTAATATTCTTACACCTGTTTTCTTACTAGTTAGTTGATGTAAATCTACCTCTATTACCTCTAAAGCACATGTGTACTGATACACACACATAACATTTTACGTAAATGTAATCATATATATATATATATATATATATATATATATATATATATATAATTTTGGTGCTATTTTCTTTTAAGTAGTTGCCTCTTCTTCCTTACTGTTTCTCTACATTTCACCAACCACCCCCCCAACCCCACCATATGTCCTCCACTTTACCACAATCATAACAAGAAGCCCCAGGTATAGTGTCTGAATCATCTGAGCATGAAAATCTATACCCTCCACTCTAAGTGGCATATACATATAGATGAACTTGCAAGGAGTTTTTTACATTATTTATAAGAGTATACTCAAAATAATTATCTCACCTCTCTGTGTGTTATTTTCAATCAGCAATAGCTTGTGAAAATTGCAAATCACTCCAGGTCACTGAGTCAGCTTCATTCTTTTAAGTGGCTACATAATATTCTTTGTTGTAAATGCACCCTTATTTATTCAACCAAACTTGCATACTTTTAATTTCATAGAAGGATAATATCATTTTAATTTTTAATAGATTTTGAGATATTGATTTAGGAAAGCATTTGCCCAGGTGCTCATGTTTAAACACTTTTGTGGCTCATCTTAATGTCCCCAAAAGGACCTCCTAGAGACCTGGGTTCAGCCTGGAGCAAAAGGAAAGAGACTGCATGTCATTTAAAAGTAAAAAATATTTGTAGATGCTCTAGAATTGACTGACATCAAATTTCATCTTGAAAATTTTATGACCCAATTCAAAATAAGACTGATGTGAAATGGGGGAGAAAAAGAACATCAGTCTAGAATCCATTTCCAAAAATTCCTTCAGAAAGGACATAAGAAAACTACTAATCTTCCATTCATGCATTTAACAAATACACTCTGAATATTTCTAGATACCAAGATTAGGACTAGAACTAGGAAAGAGAGAAAAGCGCCTGTGCTCCAGATGCCTTGTGTGTCACCTGTGTATATAAAGTGTCATGAAAATCACGTTACCATGTCAATTTGGCAATTCAGCTTTAACTGCTCTGTGTACTAACCAGTCACCATATTCTTCTCATTAAAAGAGATTATAAGGGGCTACCCATGTAGTGTGTGTTAATGGAATAATAGGAGTTGCATTCAATCAGATGGAATAAAATTAAAGCTCTAAACACGTATAATGATAATTTACTTAAGCTCTTTGAGTATCTTTCTTCACACAAAGTGGGGAGAATAACACCCTCCTTAGAATGTTATTTTAAAAATAAAACTAAAAGACATAATATCTAGCTATCTATTTATGATGTGTGCTGGAAAATGAATGCTGAGCCAGTATTCCCTTTCTAAATATATTCTTAATTCTTAGTGTATAGTGACAAATAGCATGCAGTAAACGATCATATAAAGGGAAGGCCTAGCTGGATAACTCAATAGATAAACCAGCCAGATATCTGTTAGTCACTAACAAAGCAAAGACACAATCTTTTTAAAATGTGTTTATTTAAAAAAAAAAAAGCATCAAAGTGTTTTCTTGTGCATGGAGATGAGACAGACCTCACTTGGATATCCTTACACATTTTCATGATTTGGTATTGTGGGGTGCTTTAATCTTTTCAGGGTTTAGTACTTATAAGCAACTTAATCTGCTCATAGAGAAAGACCATTTATTTTGTGTTACAGAAAAGACCTACATTTTATTCTAGTTCCCAAATTCTAGGTAGATATATGAATGGCAATATATAAAAAGCTCAAATTTCCTTAAAAGTATTGGTTTAAATGTTGAATCACTGGCTCTCTGGTCAGAAGAAATGCCCTGGTTAGAAAGTATTTGCTGGTTTTTACTTTCATGTGGCTGATTTGAATATGCCAACATGATGCCACTGAACACAGAGTTGGGTCAGGAATAGATAGGTACCACTAACAGTCAGCTCATATGTGTATGCATGGGTGTAGGGCAACTCCAGCTCACCAGTGACCTGGTCTAAACCTAATCACTTTCCAAAGGCCCCACCTCCGAATACCATCACTGTGGAGGTAAGGGCTTCAACATATAACTTTGAGGGGAACATAATCATTCAGGACATAGCAATACTGTGAAAATAATATATGGTTCTTGCCTAAACTTTGTAAAACATACCCTCCAAAAGTTGAAGAAATAAACAAAAAGCATCCTGAATCCTGCTACTCTTTGCTAACCAGTTCTATCCTTAGTTAGATGGTAAAACTAAGCTAGGGAAGACCCTCAAGCCTCTTACCTTAATACTCATGTTTTTTAATTCTTCTTTTTGGTTCTTCATTCAGGTTTTTGAAATAAAGTCTAAAAACCCTTTACTGATAGCATATTGATGGCATATTTTTTGTTTCATTTAACATCACAAATGAGTGATCATGAAAATAGGTAAAAATATTCTTGGCTTGCACTCCCCTCCCCCAACAACACACACACACACACACACACACACACAGCTCTGGGAACTTATGTCTTTGATCTTTATTATTACAGAGAAGACATCTGAGAACCTAATTATATTCCTTTGACAATGTGACTTTTCTGGGATGTAGTTAACTGTATTGCTTAATGGCAAATCACTTCATAGGTTTCTAGGTGTCTGACTTTAGAGCCTCCAGAAAGGAGTAAATCGCTAACACCTTGATTTCAGTCCTGTGAGGTCCAGTTTGGACTTCTGACCTCCAAAGCTGTAAGAAAATACATTTTGGATGTTTTGAGCCACTAAGTCTGCAGTACTATGTTACAGAAGAAATAGGAAACTAATGCATACACAGAAGGACCACCCGAAGAACCTAAGTGGCAGCATCAGAACAACAAAGCATTTAGAGGCCTGGTGTTGACTCTTGAGAGGGAGTCCTCTTTCTCCACTTGCTGGAGGTTTGTCCTTGGATGAGGCACTCCATGGTCCTGGCCAAACTCACACTTTACTTTTGCTTTTTTGCTTTTCCCCTCCAAGTTAGAAAGAATATAAAACTCTTGTCAGTCTAATCCTTTCTGATACCAGTACATGGCATCCCCTCACCCCCATTAGTATCTACATTTATTTCTTGCTACCACGGCAACCAACCACTTTTAGCAAAATCCTTGATACAAGGTTTCATGTTTTCCATAGATAATCTGTATTGTGCATCTCCACCACCTTTCTCATTCCAGGCCTGAAAATCTCAGTATAATCTATCTTATAAAAACCATTTATTTTTCCTTTTAACCTCTTTTGAACAAGTGTTAATTTATTTATAGAATAGCACCCTATTTTTAAACAAACATAAGAAGAAAGATTCTTAAACACTTCTACTTTTAAAAAGCCAGTTCAGTGGCCAAGGGTCTCTTTTATTTCTAGAAACAAATATTTTGTGGCTTCCAGAAATTATAGAATTGTCTTTATATTCAATAACTTGCTGATTTTTAAAATTAGCATCATGACTAATTTTTAGTTTATAGTTCACTAGCTAACCCTATTCTTCTGGTATGTGAATGTAAAAACAGAAACCTTAAAGATAGATGGAATTTAGTTTTGTTCCTCACAGAACACTTTATACAATTATCTTCAGATTTTTACTTTTAACTTCTTTGTTATCTTGGGGTTTTATTTCAATTATCCAGATGCTCCATGCTCTATCTAATCATGTATGCTGAAATTATCATTCAGAATGGAGAATCACTATGTCCTGCTGTTTGATTTACAAGCTAGGATTTCAATAGTTTTGTTTTCCAAGAGTTACAACAGTTTATCTTAACCAGAAGGAAGAAACAAGCAGAATTTTTCAAGAATGATGGGAGCTCTCAAAGCAAAATAGCCTCTTCTGAGAAAATAGGTTATATAAACACGTGAGATGATTGGATTTTTACAAAGACCTATGAAGTCATTTATTATAAAAGAGAAAAATTAGGAGCAAACGGAAATTGTAATTTTGGCTTATATACTACAATATAAAGGACAGTGAAGTACAGACTAAACTTATACAAAAATGCCAAAAGCATACCCTATATAACTAGGATATGCAAACTTCACAATCTTTAACATTTTCTGGAGTTTCAGACAACTCTTAAAGGTAGAAAGATATTACGAATTTATAAATATTTCATCAGAAAGACTAAAGCACTGTTTCAATATAGTTTCAATAGAGATTTAGATTAAATAATGCCTAGGTACGCAGATTTTTTTTTCAAATCAATTTCTAGATGTTTTGCTACATAATGCCAAGCTGCAGTTTCTAATTGTTGTCAGTGATGGAATATCTGGACATGGAAACTTCTTGGGGTCCAAATCAAGAAACAGTGTTATTTGGAACACTTAGTGATTATTTCTGTCTAATCTGGGGATCTATCAGGCTGAGAGATAAACTTCCTTACCTGCCAAATCATTAAACATTAATCAACAAGGACTTATTGGAAGTAACAAGTGCATTTTTGTACATTCTTTTATTCTAATACATAATTTGGTGGCTCTCATCAGGCTTATAACTTAGAATGGAAGATAGTATAAAAATAAATAAATAGGTAAAATAAATAAGCAGGCAAGCATAGGAGCATCAGTTGTGTTAATGAAACTAACACATGAAGAAGAAAATAATAGGACAGGCAGGGGGAGCCTGCTTAGATGAGGTGGTCGAGGAAAAGCAGAGTGTGGTTATGCACCTCACTCCAAGGTTAATGGATGAGACAACCATGCAGAGAGTTGGGCAGGAGTGGCCCAGGCAGAGAGAAGAACCAAGTCAGAAACCTTAAGACAAGTCTCGAAATGATCAAAACCTTTAAAGACCCACGCAGATGCAGCAAAGTGGTCAAAAGGAAAAGTGTAGGAAGTTTTTTGGCAAAGGTCATATTATGGAGTTTTATTCTAAATACAGTGGAAAGCCCTTCAACATTTTGAGAGAGCTCTCCTTTCTCTGACCACATTGTTTACTAATTACATAGTTGTATAACTTCCACAGCGTATTCTACCTTCCTTAGCAAGCCTAAGCTCCTGTAAGCTGTCTTATTCATCTCTAAATCCTAAGGTATAATATACTGCTTGATGTACTACTGTGGGATCTCTATTAGACTTTTTTTTTAATGAATGAGTGAACTACCAGATAAATACCAAGTGTTATCATCAAGGAAAATGACTTTTGCAGGTAATGTAGCAGACTTTTTATTTTCTGCACCAATGTGACACTTCATCATTGTGAAGAAAATGAAATCAATATTTGTATGTATAATGTCTGATATAGAAGTATAAATTACTGACAATACTTTTACTTCTTAGTTACATGGTTCTAAAGCTTTCTACAGATTGTTTTTTATAGCCTCCTCCTTGTTCATGGCTCCTTAGCCATGTCCAGAATGCTAATCAGAACCACAAATAAATATTCTTAGCCTGAATAACATATTTCCAGGATAGTACAGCTTATAACAATAATTAATAAGTAGCAGTTATCATAGTTCAATTCCTCCTAAAAGTAATTACAATAAATAAAACCTTTAAACTTCTTAAGCAAGCCATATTTTCTGGGAGACAATTTGTTTAGGCAAGCCTTGAATCAAACCACAATGAATTAGCCTGCCCATAATTTTTCCCCACATTGAAAAGTGGAAAAACTTCTAAGTTTACTTGAAATTTCCAATGAAATTCTCCTAGGAAAGGAGAGATGTATATGTCTTAGTAGGTTAGAGGTCCTACCTAATTGTGAATATGTCATAACAAGTGTTAAATATACTGTAATTGAAAGCTAAAGCAAGACAAGTAAGAAAAACGTGAGTTTGGAGTGAGAATCAGGATTTTTATTGCTATCATCTGATCACATTTCCCATAGAGCCTGAAAAACATGAGATACTTCAGCATCTCACTGTAATGTTAATAAATGATGTTCCAAACCTTGTCTCCTGCAAAGTTATTCAATCTTTAGTTTGGAATAGTTTTGCTTTTGTCAAATGGAAGCAGATTGTTAGATGACTAAATGAATGTGTGTGCATGCACCCATGTGGGGGGTTATATATGTTTTCTTTCCAGCCTTCCCTGAATCCTTTTACATAACAGAGGCAGAATAAAACGCATTGTAGTTTCAGTGGACCATCCATTGCACTCCATCCAGACACTTTCCTTTTCCAAGAAACCAGGACAGGACACAGTGAAACCGATTTGAACCATGTATTTGACCCTTTACAGAACAACATTTGCCCTCAGGCACCTCTTCATGTATAGTCTGTGCTTGGCTTGTATTTAACATTTAGCTAGGGCAGGTCTAACCTGCTGAGAATTGGATAGAGAGCATTGTTTTTTAGAACCTTCTGGTTGAAGACTGCCTTAAAAGCCTCGATTCGGCTTTGACCTTAGAAATAGAAGCAAATTCCTCATGTTAAGTCTTATTGTAAATCATTCGTTACGCATCCCTTTAGAATTGGTTGTAAAAAAGCCCTCTGAATTAAAGTCAAAGACAGAAGCATTCCTCACATCTCATTTGACTGCTTAAAAATATTTTACACAAAAGATTGTTCAGTTGAAATAGATTGATAAATAGAAGGATGATATCTATTTTCCTCTTTAACCAAATCGTTAAAATAATTAGCATGGAGGACTTAACAATCCTTCAGATACTTTTTGTTTTGCTCTACAGGTCAAGAGAGAAGTATAACTATAGGAAAGGCTTCATAGTCTGAGGGGGAAAAGTCCTTTTTTGTGATGAATTGACGTAGAGTTAATCAATGTTAACTAGCAAAGATGGCCCTGTGAAGCTATGCAGAACACTTTTCTGTCTCCTAGATCAAATATATATTTATGAGAAGGGAACAAGATCTGCTGCCTTATGAAGACAATAGCAAAGTAAGGCAGTTCATCCAAGAAAGTGTTTGGTTGGAAGATTAGAATTGAAATAGTAGAGGGGTTAGGCAAATAGAAAATGTGTTTCTATACTCTACATTTATTGGCTGCTTCCTCCGAGAATTTTGGTTGGGTTTTCTAGCAAAACCACACACCCTATGTTGGCAAAATGTACAGAAGTGATAACATAATTGGAACTTGAACTCTAAATGTATTTTTCTCTTAGTAGGTCCAGAGGTTTACTAAACTGCCTCAAGTCTGATTTCTAACAACCAGACATTGGCAAAGGACTCAATTAACAATTACCAACTCCAAAAATACTTGATTTGTTTCTGCTGGTGTTCAACATTTTTTAAAGTATATTTTTATTGATTTCAGAGAGAAAGGAAGAGGGAGAGAGAGAGATAGAAACATTAATGAAGAGAGAGTATCATTGTATGGCTGCTTCCAGCATACCCACCACTGGGGATCGAGACCTCAACCCGGCCTGTGCTCTGACCAGGAATCGAATGGTGACCTCCTGGTTCATAGGTCAATGCTCAACCACTGAGCAACACTGACTAGGCTGTTATTAAACGTTTTTATTTCTATCTCAAAATAAGACATAACTCTTCTTCCAATCTTAACCACATAGAATATATTTTGTTCTATTTATAAAATGTTAGAAGACCTACTTAAGAGAAGGGAGAAACAGTAAGATGTTGATTTTTTTTTTTCAAAATCTTGCCAATTAATGCCTGGTACATAGTAGGTACTATGGCAGGCACCTCAGACTCAAAGATGAGATCTTACATAAGAAATCACAGTCTAATGGAGAGTTCTAATTGGGGCTCATGTAGTAGCAAGAATCAGTGATTGGGGAAATCACCCATTAAACTTAAAAAAAAAAAGCACGTTTATTGTAAGGATATACTTATTATATTTTTAACATATATCCTTATCATGTATTATAAATGTATATATGTTATATGTACTCTAATATTTTCTTATACTATATTTGTATATGGACTAACAGAGGTAGACCAGAGGTGGTCTCTGCTTTGCCCTCATTCTTTCCCCCCTCTACTCTCAAAACGTCTTTTTTTTTTTTCATTCTCCCTTTGCCTACAAGTGTCTGTATCTTCAATGCTCTTGCCTATTCTCTCAAAGTTATAGTTTTTATGAGTCTTTGCATCCATTTATTCACTCAGCAAACATTTCTTCAATATACTGTGTGCAAACATAGTGTATAGGATGTTAAAGAGAAATTATAGGATTGCTAAAGATAAATTGCACTGAACATATTGCAGTATAGAAGTGAATTCAATTCCATTGAAACAAAAAGCAGGAGAGTTTTAAGCATCTGAGTGAGCTAGTGGAGAAGTACTAGAGGAAGTTAGGGGGAAGCTGGTCAATGTGATTTAGCCATCTGTGTTTGCAAATTGGTACTTATTGAAATTAGGCTCCTACTCTCCTCCTGAGACTAAGATAATTCTAATTCTATTTTTTTTTATGATGCTTACATTTCAATGGAAAGGATCCCATGTCTTTGAAAAAGACATCCCTGGGATATAAACCTAGCAAGAGGTTGGGAGATAATTTACATCTCAAAGGGGCAGAGAAAGAATTTATAATGGCAAATTTTCTAAAGTAAATGCTCTAAGAAAACAAAGGTCAGGGGCCTATAGTCAGAAATAGGGGGCAATGGGGTAAATAAGGGAGGACATCTATAATACTCTCAACAATAAAGTTAAAAATAATAATTACAAAAAATTTAAAAATAAAAATAAAGAAATAAATAAACTAGTCTACAGTTTAGTCAAACTAAGGGGAACATTAAAGTTCTATTGGTCAGAGACAGAGCAGGTAAAAAATATTAGACAAAATACCCTGCCATCATGAAGCTTATATTCTAGAAGCCTATATTAGTAAATGATAAACAAATAAATAAAGTTTAAGTAAGCAAACAAAAACGTATGTCTGATTGAGTGAGTGCCTTAGTAGTGAAAAGAGTTTTAGAGATGAAATAGGCAGGTTTAGGGAGTTTTAGTAATAAAGAGGGTCCATGGGGAAGGAATGCATAGGTGAGGGTTGGAGCTGCCAGAAGGCATACATTCACAGAGAATAGAAAAGTGCCACAGGATAAGGGGAGAGGAAGGCATACATTAACAGAGGAGAAAAGAAAAATAACAAAGTATGGGGATAAAGAAAACATACTTTCACAGAGAATAGAGAAATGTCAACAGATGCTGGAAAGAGGGAAACGTTCACAGGAGATAAAGAAATGTTGCAAGATAAGGGGGAGACAATGAGGGGGGCACCATGGGGGTTTTGGACTTTGAAGATGATATTCTGCAAACCAGAGACCAATTAAAAAAGCACAGGGACATAAAATGGGGAAGGGGTCCAATTAGAAGAGAACATGAAGAGACAAAGAACTACAGCCTTTATAAGCCTTAGAAAAAAGGGGCTTAGTGGGTTACCCCCTTGGGAACCCCACCCTACATGCAAGTCTGTATTTGCTTCCAATAAATTTTCACCCTTTTAGTAACAAGTCCTTTTAGTCTGCAAATTTTATTCTTCAAACTTTGTGAGGCAAGAACCTGCAAGGGGGAGATCCTCGCACCCCACATTTCAGTAGAAAGGAAAGCAGAATGAAGACATGGACCTTGAGCAAAGTTCTCAAGGGAATAAGATTAAGCCAAGGAAATATTTAAGGGAAGAAAATTCCAGGCAGAGGTAAGAACAAGTGTAAAAAGTCTGAGTCAGGAGTATGTTTGACAGGAGTCCTGAGATCAAAGAGAAGGACAGTAGGAGATGAAGTCCTGGAGGTAGCAGGGAGGAGTGGATTGGATCATGTATGGATCTTTACATGATAGCAAGGACTCTGACTTCTATTTTGTATGATAGGGCTACAGAGGAAAGTAATATTCTTTGACCACATAAAATGATTATTCTAGCTACAGCATTACAAAAAGTGTTGTTGGGAGGGATGAATGAAGAAGTTGGAAGACATACTGGTGCATATAACTAGGGAACATTTGGAATCTGAAGTTGAGGGGAGTAGTGTGAACTGGTGATTAAAATCTGTGAACCACCAATATATAGGTGTTATATACAACGGCCTGATTGTTGAATATACTAATAGAACCAGTATAGGTAGAAAAAAAAAGAATTGCCTTAATGAATGAAAATGAGGGGAAGATAGCTAAGAAAGTTTCAAAAGAGGGTCAGTGAGGTAAAGGGAAACCCAGGTGAATGAGATTTCCTGAAGGACAGGTAGAGAAAGTGATTTAAGGGAGAGAGAGGGCTTGAGTACCAGGGTAAGACCTTTGATTTGTCAAGAAAAAGGAAGACAAAAATCTCAGATCTGCCATGGTGAAGTTAAAGCTTGATGACAACACATTCAGGGAATTAGAAGACTCTATTATGATATGTTTTATAGGTGATTTTATTCCAGAAATTTGTTATGGAAGGGACAAGAGAAAAAGTGTACCAGCTAGAAGCAAATGCAGAGTCAAGAGAACTGTTGTTGTTGTTTTTTAAATAGAACAAATTACAGCGTATTCAAATGTTGATGAGAATGGTTTATTAAAAGAACAAAAGGAGAAGGTAGGAGAAAAGAAAGAATTGCTGGACTGAGGTTCTTGAACAAATGAGAGAGACTAGGATCAGGTGCTCCAGAGGAGGGGTTGGCCTTGAGTAAGGATGGTCAGGGAGTACACTTATGGGAAAGGTGGGGAGGCAGAGGGTACAGGCAGATGTTGGCAGGAGAGCAGACACTGAAGTTGGGACTAGTGACAGTGTTTCTAGAAGTTCTTTCACTTTCAGGTTATGACTTAGTTCTTTTCAACTCCATTTGCTAAGGAGAATCTGATCAGCTGAGCTCAGATGTTCATGCCTGATTTGCCACTAGTCATGGTTCATAGGTCACTAAGCCACCTGTGGATTAGCTCCCTTCTTTTTTTTTTATTATTGATTAAGGTATTACATATGTGTCCTTATCTCCCCATTGCCCCCCACCCTACTCCCGTTCATGCCCTCACCCCCCTGGTGTTTATGTCCATTGGTTATGCTTATATGCATGCATACAAGTCCTTTGGTTGACCTCTACCCCTTACCCCCACCCTCCCCTACCTTCCCTCTGAGGTTTGAGCATCTCAGTTGAACATTACTGGTCAGAAGACCTTGCCAGACCAGAATTTTGTGGTCCAAGACCTGGATCCTTTTACAGCAGGGGTTGAGGGAGAACAGTTTCCTTTGGAAAAGTTTATGACCAGCAGGCTCTATAAATATGCCTTCGTGTGTGAAGGAAGATATATACCAACACAAATAGAGGTAACAAAGGGCTGTGAGCAATGGCATAAATCATTAAAGGACACAGAGCTTAAATAAACCCAGAGGAGGAGAAAATCAGAGCAGAATGACATCAGAGCAGAAAAGAGCTTAGTTTGAAAAGTTTACTGGTAATTTTAGAAAGGCATCCCAGGAATAGAAAAAAAATAGAAGCCATAAAATACAGATATTTCACATTCTAGGAACTGCAATTGCTCAACACAGCAGGTGCATGAGTAGGGTGGGGCAGAGGGAATGAAATGAGAGGTTCACATAGCAAGAAATAAAGAGGTGACAGCATACTGAGCCTTAATATGACTTGCAAAGGATCTTTGACTTCGCCTTGTGTGTGACAGGTAGCTAAGAAAGGTTTTAGCTGTATTTGCATTTTATGAAGATCTCTCCTGAATCAGAAAGGAGATTAAATTGTGGTAGGAGAGACTGAAAACTATTTGAAATAATTCAGGGGAGAAGGGGTAGGGTCTAAACTGAAATAGCAGCAGTAGGAAAAAGGCTGAAGAATTTCATGAGACAGCAGGATGTAGTTCATGGATTTCTTGATCAGACAAACAGAGTCTAGACTGACTACATCAGTGACAGCCTGAACCACACGGAGCTTCATGGAAGAAACACAGTGACAGAAGTATGATATCTGAAAATGTTTGCTTACCCAAAAGGGGTTTGAAAAAGAGAAAAAAATTACCCAAATAAATAATTGTCTAGAATTTAGGCCCTAGAAAGTAAAATATAAGACAAGAAATGCTTATAAATTCAGACAGTTTTATAAACTCAATTCTAACTAATTTTTTATATTGAAACAGAATTCTCTTATCAATGGGGTAATCCCTCAAAAGCATTTAGTAATAATAATTATAGCTCCTATTTTAAGCCAATATATTCATTTTCTCATTCAGTCCTCACAATATTTCTCTGGGGTAAGTAATAGTACTCCATTTTACAGATGAGAAATCAGAGACAGAATGGTTAAGAAACTTGTTTAAGGTAATAAGTGGTAGAGTTAGGATATCCATTCTGATATAGATAATAATAAGAAAGAGTTGCAGTACTTGAGTTAACTAATTGTGTAAAAGTAAAAGATAAAGATATAAACAAATGAAATTGTATGAGGTCAATGCTAAAAGTAAGTACAAGGTATACACAGTGAAGACTCATGGAGGCAGAAGTTAATAATATCTCACTAATACTTGAAACAATGAAGGAAAGGTTTCATTAATCTTGGCCCCACATGCAAAAAAAAAAAAGAAATTAGTCTTTAGCAGTGTATAACAGGTAGAGATGTATGAGAGAAGCCCAGGATATTCAGGAAATAAAGAGAGTTCAGGACTTTTAGAGAGCAGATATAGGAAGGCCAGAGCAGATTATAGACACGGTGTGTGAGGAGGACAGGCTGATACTTGTAGTGGACCTTATTAAGACCAAAAGAGAACTTCTCAAAGTTGATCTTAGGACTCCTGTGGTCCCGAAGACTCTACCAGGCATACTATAATGTCAAAACAAGTTTTATAATACTAAGGCATATTTGGCCGATGTTTTATTGAAAATGAATGAAGTGAACTTGTCTGTGTAAGGTAAACAACTGACACTATTTACTGCCAATGATGAAATTCAAGTTTTAGAGAAAATTAAAATTTTGGCAAACTTGTACCTGCCACCATGAGCTTGACAGCTTTTCTATAGCTAACATTTTTTATGAGATTTGGGGTGATATCAATGAATGGGGTGTTTTTGTTTGTTTTTGTTGTTATTCTCACCTGAGGATATTTTTTCCATTGATTTTTAGAGAGAGTGGAAGGGAGTAAGGAGAGGGGGAGAGAGGGAGATTAATTGGTTGCCTCCCGCACATGGGCATTGAACCTGCATCTCAGGTACATGCTCTTGACTGGGAAGTGAAACCACCACCCTTAGGTAAACAGGCCAATGCTCTATCCACTAAGCAACCCCAGACAGGGTGTAATTTTGTGATGGTATATAATGAAATACATCAACCTTCAGAATATCTGTATAACTCAGTGAACCAATATTTTCCATATAACCAAAAGTGTTTTTACAAAATTATATATCGGTAAAAGTTCTTTTAAAAGTGCAAGTTAGACCAATAGATTTTAATTTAACAGAGTACAAAAGGTCATAATACCATTTGAGATTAGTCATTTCAACTACTCTGTAAAAACATACCATTTGTAGGGATTTGGTATAGTATCCAAAGAAGAATATTCACAATTACCTGAAAAATGCTATTAAAATATTCTACTTTCAAACTACATATTTCTGTGAGATATGATTTTTGTCACATACTTCAACCAAAATGACTTATTACAACAGATTGAATGCAGAAGCAGATAAGAAAATTCAGTTGATTTTTATTAAGCTAAACTTCAAGCATTTATTTACAAGAATATTAAACAATGCTACTCTGCTCACTATATTTCTTTTTGTGGGGGAAGTTTATTATTTTTCATTAAAATACATTATTTGTGGAGAAACCAAGATGGCGGCATAGGTAAGCACCTAAACTGCTGCCTCGCACAACAATTTCAAAACTACAACTAAAAGACAGAACGGACACCATCCAGAACCACAGGAAAGCTGGCTGAGTGAAAATTCTACAACTAGAAGGAAAGAGAAAAGCTCACAGAGAATTGGAGGTACGGCAAAGGGTCTTTGTGCGTGCAGAGAGGAAGGGTGGCTGAGAGCCTGGCTGACTTTCTCTGGCGGAAGGGGGAAGGAAGCCCCGGACCGCACTGAACCCCAGTTCTGACTGCACTGAACCCCAGTTCCGGGCAAGCCCCTGGGGACCCACACTCTTACGGGGGGAGTCTGGACTCTCGGGCGGAGACTCGGGAGCCGGGGAAGGCGGAGGACTGAAAGCACGTGCGTGCCAGTGCGCACAAAGGCTGCGGAGGTTGCCACAGGCTTTCCCTAGTGGAAGGGAGTCGGAGGTTCCTGACTGCACTGGGCCCCAGTTCTGACTGCACTGAACCCCGGTTCCAGGCGAGCCCCTGGGGACCCACGCTCTTGTGGGGGGAGTCTGGACTCTCGGGCGGAGACTTGGGAGCCGGGGAAGGCGGAGGACTGAAAGCGCGCGCGTGCGCGCAAGGGTAAGGCTGACGGGAAGCCAAGACTGAGACTCCACCCCATCCAAGCTGAGCACAGAGGCTATTGCAGTTTGGCAAGTCTAATCCTATAAGGCTGTCTCCAGCACCAAACTTCTCCCAGCATAGACACAGCTGATCCTTACAGCCAACTGGCCTGGAGGTCAATTCTTCCTAGTGATACCAACAACAATCAAGACTTAATTACAATAAGGCTGTACACACAGTCCACAAAGGGGTGCACCAAGAGTGTCCACCTCAGGTTAACTGGGGAGGCCAACCCACTGGGCCATATAGGAAACCTAGCACACAAATCTACCTTACCAACTCAGGGAAGCAGTGAAAATGCGGCGTCAAAGAATCAGATCACAAACGAAAGAAATGGAGGAAAACAAACGACTGGATATAGAATTCAAAACCACGGTTATAAGGCTTTTTAAGAATATCCTAGAAAAGGCCAATAAATATAACGAGACCCTCGAAGATATGAAAAAGGACCAACTAGAAATTAAACATACACTGACTGAAATAAAAAATATTATACAGAGACCCAAAACAGACAAGAGGAACACAAAAATCAAGTCAAAGAATTGAAATACAAAGAAGCAAAAAACACTCAACCGAAAAAGCAAAAAGCAAAAAAAAAACAATCCAAAAAGTTGAAGATAGTGTAAGAAGACTCTGGGACAACTTCAAGCGTACCAACATCCAAATTATGGGGGTGCCAGAAGAAGAGAGAGAGAGCAAGATACTGAAAACCTATTTGAAGAAATAATGACCGAAAACTTCCCCCACCTGGTGAAAGAAATAGACTTACAAGTCCAGGAAGCACACAGAACCCCAAACAAAAGGAATCCAAAGAGGACCACACCAAGACACATCATAATTAAAATGCCAAGAGCAAAAGACAAAGAGAGAATATTAAAAGCAGCAAGAGAAAAACAGTTAATTACCTACAAGGGAGCACCCATACGACTGTCAGCTGATTTCTCAACAGAAACTATGCAGGCCAGATGGGAGTGGCAAGAAATTTTCAATGTGATGAATAGCAAGAACCTACAACCAAGATTACTCTACCCAGCAAAGCTATCATTCAGAATTGAAGGGCAGATAAAGAGCTTCACAGATAAGAAAAAGCTGAAGGAGTTCATCACCACCAAACCAGTATTATATGAAATGCTGAAAGGTATTCTTAAAGAAGAGGAAGAAGAAAAAAGTAAAGATAAAAATTATGAACAACAAATACATATCTATCAACAAGCTAACCTAAAAATCAAGTGAATTAAAAACCTGAGGAACAGAATAATCTGGTGAATATAATAGAATCAAGGGCTTAGAAAGGGAGTGGACTGATAATTCTCAGGGGGAAAGGGGTATGGGAGGGTTCATGAAGTGACTGGACAAAAATCATACACCTATGGATGAGGACAGTGGGGGGGAGGTAAGGGCAGAAGGTGGGGTGGGAACTGGGTGGAGGGGAGCTATGGGGGGAAAAGGAGAAATAATTGTAATAATCTGAATAAAGATTTATTTAAAAAAATAAAATAAAATACATTATTTGTGTTAATATATCATAGAGCTGTTATTTTTAATGAATTATTTGTCCTATTTTTTATTTATTGATTTGAGAAAGAGAGAGAGAGATAGAGGAAGAGAGGAAAGAGAGAAAGACAGAGAACATCAATTTGTTGTTCCACTTATGTGTGCATTCATTGGTTGATTCTTATATGTGCCCTGACAGAGGATTGAACCAGCAACGTTGGCATATCAGGACAATGATCTAACAAACTGAGGTACCTGGCAGGGATAATACTTGTCCTAGTTTTAGTGTCTGTAACAGTAAATACACATAAATTTAAATTGCATAAACAAAAGTTTTTGGAGGTCATCAATAAATTTTAAGGGTATAAAGGGGTCAGGACACCAAAAAGTTTTCAAACCACTACTAGTATACTAAGTTAGCTGAGGTTTTATTTGGGACAAGGAATAGAAAAGCAAATTTGTATTTAGAGCATGACAGAGTAGGCAGGCTGGAAATGGGTTAGGAGACTACCACCTTGGTGAAATTTCATGGGGCTTTATCTTATAAGTAAAACTTGGAGGAGAGATTATTTCCTAATTTCAATTAATAGACAGATATGCATTAGGTAAAAAAATGTCCCAATGTCCCATCCTATACTGATCCCCACTTCAGCATAGATGTTTTTGAAGGTTTTAGTAGAGTCATTATACTCAAGAAAAAATAGGTAATAAATGTTTCACTGTAGATGCTCAACTGGGAAAATTAAAGATAGGTGAGAACATCTTAAGGGTGTTCTTATGGAAGAAAGATTTAAGCTCATCTGCTCCAGTGAGCATAATGAGTTCCAGTGGTTAGATTTTGCAGGGAGGCAGATTTCAGAATTTTGTGACAATTAGAAGTTGAAAAACAGAATGAGATGTCTTATTTGGATGTTAATTCCTTGAAAAGAGCTACTATTTGTAATGTGGAACCTATGCAAATCACTATATTTGGCTCTTGACATGATATCAATTCATTCTTATAACAACCCTAAGTGATAGATATTATTACAGCCCTATTTTATAATTTAGGACCCAAGCTTAAGAGTCTGGGTATTTATCCAAAAAAATCCTAAGATATATACACCTGTATGTTCATTGCAGCATTATTTACAACTAGAGGCCCAATGCACAGATTCGTGCATTGGTGGGGTCCCTTGGCATGACCTGTAGGGATCGGGCAGAGACTGGCTCTCTGACATCCCCTGAGGGGTCCCATATTGTGAGAGGGCAGTTCTCAGGTGATGTACCACAGAATCGGGTTCCCTCCTTTCTGGTTCCGGTTGTGTCACCCAAGAACCACAGCTGCCAAGTCACCACAGCTTGGCAGCTCCTGCGTTGAGCATCTGCCCCCCGGGGTGGTCATTGCATATCATAGCTACCAGTCAGATGGTCGAATGGTCAGACAGTCGCTTAGGCTTTTATATATATAGATAGCCAAAATATGGAAGCAACCCAAGTGCCCATCAATAGGTAATTAGATAAAGAAGATGTGGTGTACACATACAATGGAATATTACTCAACCATAAAAAAATTAAATCTTAGCATTTGAGACAGCATGGATAGACCTAGAGGGTATTATGCTAAGTAAAATAAGTCAAACAGAAAAAAGACAAATACCATATGATTTCACTTATATGTGAAATCTAAAGAGCAAAATAAATGAACAAAAAAAACAGAAACAGACTGGAAGATACAGAGAACAAACTGATGGTTGCCAGATGGGAGTGGGTTTGGGGGATGGGTAAACAAATTGAAGGGATTAAGAAGTGCAAATTGGTAGTTACAAAATAGTCATGGGGATGTAGAATATAGCATAGGGAATATAGTCACTAACCCTATGTAATAAAGATGTAATATGCAAATGGTTGTTATGCTGTGAAGCATAACGACTGACCACATAACAACCAGATCTCGAATCAGCAGGAGGGTGGGTCAGCGAGCTACAAGCGGGAGACCTACAGGAGGGGGCAGGGCAGCAAGCTATGAGGGGGTGGTGGGGGGCGGAGGGAGCTACAGGAGGGTGGGGCAGTGGGCAGAGAGCTACTGGAGGGCGGCAGCAAGCTACTGGCAAGCTACTGGCGCATGGATTCGTGCACAGGGCTACTAGTATTGTAATAAGTATGTATGGTGCCAGGTGGGTTTTAGAATTATAAGGGCATCACTTCTTAAACTATATAAACGTTTAACCTTTATTCTGTACACCTGAAACTAATATAAAGTAATACTGAATGTCAACTGTAATTATAAAATTTAAAAAAAAAGTTTCACTCTTCATTGACTTACCCATGGCTACTCAGCAAGCACACAACAGAGCCAGGATTCTAACTCAGATCCTCTGATGTTCCTCCTTGGGCTTTTTCCACCGGCTTTTCCATGAAATATGCAGCATCAACTGTGGAAAACATTGAAACAGACTGGGTTAAAAGCTCTGCAATCTCTTTTAAGTGCTAAGATTTTTTTTAACTACTTATGGAAACTATTTAGTTATTTATCTTTATATTCTCAAAGCTTTTCACAATGCCTAGAGCATAGTTTATTTTCAGTAAGTGTATGTTAAATTAATAAAGGAAAATGGTTTATAATCCTAATATATAAAAACTCTGGGTTGTAACGACCAGTAATGACCAGAGGCTGACCAATTGGAAGTCAGTGCTGGCCCAGCCCTCAAGCAAGCAGTAAGGGGTAATCAGGCAGGCAGGCAGAGGGATTAGGGGTGATCAGGTAGGCAGACGGCCCTTGCAGGGCTGGCCCCATCCCCCAGCGAAGAAAGAGGGAGGCCCAGGCCAGCCAAGCCATTGCACCCCAGCCTGTCGCCTGCAGAGGGAGGCCACTGGTGGCAGGGGAGGGGGAGCAGCACTGCACAGATGGCAAGCAGTGGCAGTGGTGGGGGTGGGGCCAGCTGCCTGCAGCCCAGGGAAGGAAAGCCCTGATAGGCCCTGATCTCAGGCCAGACCTAGGGACCCTACCTGAGGGGTCTCGGATTGTGAGAGGGTGCAGGCCGGGCTGAGGGACCTGCCCCCCCCCCCCCCCCGAGTGCATGAATTTTCGTGCACCGGGCCTCTAGTTATAAAATAAAAAGGAATACAAATCCCTGTTTAGAAAAGTTGTTGATAGGTTATTTTTAATCATCCTAATGATTAAGAGTTATATTTAGTACATGTCAATATTACTTGGTTTGGCTTAGTTTAAAAATGGCTGAAAGTCATTTAGTATTGTTGAAAAACCTTTAATTCATCAATTCTATATAGATATGACCTGAGCACAGGGGAGGTGAGTATTTTAAGTATTTTATTAAATTGTTTTATATGTTGAACTGATATGATTGGGTTTGCATGCTAGAAAAGCCAGAGCAAGCCTTTTCCTAATGTATTTTTCTCAGAAGTGGAGTTATATGAATAACAATCACTGGCTATTTTCAGGTTCCATGAACATCTCTCAGACAGCTCTTATGAGGTTAGAGAAGGAAAGATCTACTAAGTACTTATAAAATTATGTGAGTTGTCTCCAAATTCTTTATTGTAGCTATAGTTTATCACAGTAAGCTAATGTGATAGAAAAGCAATATCAAAATAATAGGAGTCAGAAAGATTTGTTTAGTTCTTTTCCTGTCATTAGCTAGTGTTGAACTCTGGCTACCAGATGAATAAAAATATGAAATTAAAATTTTAACCTCACTTACCCTGTAGAAAAAGGAGACAAAATAACAGACCATTTCCATCCATTTGTGCCTAAATGCATTATCTGAAGCTTAATTCTCTGCTAGTCGCTAGGAACATGTTCACTCCTACCCTACTCTTCCCAAGCATCATGACACATTCAGCTGTAAATTTCAGATGTCCAGACATGACCATTGAGATGTAACATAAAGGCATTAAGTTCAGCCCTGGCTGGTTAGTGTGCTATCTCCAGCATGCCAAGGTGTGGGTCCAAACCCAGTCAGGGCACATACTAGAAGCAACTGATGAAAGCATAAATAAGTGGAACAATACTAGTAAATCTTCCTCTCAAAAAAAAAACACAAAAAACCAATAATAAATAAACATTAAAATGAAAAACTGCCCGCCAGTGTGGCTCTGTGGTTGAACATCGACCTAAGAACCAGGAGGTCATGGTTCGAATCCCAGTCAGGGCATATATCCCAATGTGGGCTTGATCCCCAGTAGGGGGTGTGCAGGAAACAGCCAATTGATGATTCTTCTCATTGATGTTTCTATCTCTCTCCCTCTCCCTTCCTCTCTCTGAAATTAATAAAAGTACTTTAAAAAAAAAAAAAAAAGCTGTGACTAATAAAGAAACAGCAGTCACTTTTTTTTTTTTTTTTAAAGCAGCATTATGTTCAGGAAATACCCACTTGGATTTAAGACCTCTTTTATTTCATATGCAAATTTATGCATACAGCATGCAGATTTTATGGTCTCTAGATGCTCTGACAATATCTGTAGTCTTATTGCATAATGACCACTGTTGATATGGGGTTTCACTGAACAGATTTAGACAATAAAACCTGTGGCCAACATGTTGGCTGCCTGTCTGAAGTAATGCCAGGTTATCTAGCCCTTTAGTGACAGGCTCCTCAAGTTAGATCTGTCACCTTGAAGCATAAAATGAGTTAATAAAGTGATTTTTTTTGCGTGTTTGGATGAAAGATAATTCGGCAAATATATGTATATCGTTTTTAATTTCTGAGAGGGGAAAATATTTGAAAGAGTATAGTGTCCAACTGTGCAAAGAATGATGTATCTGCAATTTAGCAAAAATGAAACCAAGCAAGCAAAAAATATGAGTAAAGACATGCATTGTTCTTCTTAAAATCCAAATTGGCAGATATTTTTAACTTTGGTGACAAGGCCTTCTGAAAAGGCTCACGAAACAGCTCTGCTCAGAACAATGTAATGTGGAGCTTGCAAAAACTAAAGAGATGGGGGTGAGGAAAAAGTTCTTCCCCTTTTTTGAAAGCTTTGGTGGCAACTACTTTAATTTCTATTGAAAATGCACACGGTTCGTGATGTCTCACAGCTTGTTTAATAACGTTATCAGATGGAAGGCACTTTAGACCTGAGCATATCAACGGAACAGTCATTTGTAACAAATTACATATTGCTTAGAGAAAAAGGAGGTAGAGTTGGGCAAGTGCACTCAGAGACTGGATTGCTTGGATTAGAACCCTCAGTGGTTCTTCCTAAGTCACCCTGACCTATTCCTCCCATTGCAGCATCTCTCTGTGAATGACTCTCTCAGCCCCTTTGTGCCCTTAACCCATCAAGGCCACCATTGTTATTGCCCTGCCACTGCTATCTTCTTTTGCTTCCCCAGTGCTGTGTGCTCTTGCCGGGTGCTTCCCAGCCATCTGCCCACTACAAGTTAAATGAGCACTGATGACACTGATACTGTTGTAATTAGCTAGTTATTAATAATAGGAAAGGAGCAAAGGGAAGGCCAGAAATTATAGGCATGTTCCCTGCAAAACAGTGGGGGAATGCTTATTCAAGTGGTACCCCAAGAACCCCACTCTCACTAGCAAGGGGAAAAGACCAGGCACATTTTTCTCCGATAACAACACCAAGAATGCATAGGTGTGCGGCACTAATGTTCATGTGACTTTTAAATATAGTTCAGCTTATGGTACTTTATTTTTGCAAGCTCATTGCTCTAAGAAAAATCTCTCTTTTTCTTTAAAACAAGGAATTCAATTTATGTCAAAAATGTCATTTTACTTAGCCACACACAGCCACAAGACATTTTATGTCACTTAGGGATCCTAGGATTCTAGGTGGGAAGTTCATGAACTTGTTTTGATCCCTTTAATGTGTTCTTCCTTTCCTTCAAATATCTCCAATATCTGTGTAACTTTCATTTTTTAAAGTCTGACTTTTTGAACATATCTAGAAGCTGATACCCAGTAGTTGTCCCAAATTCAAATACTAAGCAAAAAACTAAAATCTGTGCTTTTCCCCTATTTTGTTATTCAAATTCCCATTGAAGTGGTAGGCTTACTTCAGCATTTGATGAAATAAACAGAACTTGATAAAACGTAAAAGTGTTAAAATGATTTTTAATGATGTTTGAGGAGGTGGTTGTTCCAGTGAATAGGCTTATCACACAAACATATTTAAAAGTGGTAGAGATATTTTCCTATTTTTGACAGGTTCCTATCCTAACAAAACATTCTCATTAGGGCATTTATTCTCAGCTAGCAAATCAGGGGCATTGGGAAAACAGAGGCAGTAGAGTAGGAGACTTGTCCAAAATTAAGGCTTGAAGATGATTAGAATTGCTGCTGAATTTCAAAATATATCTACCACAGTAAGAATGTCAATGGAGTTTTAAAATATTATTTTCTTTTAAAGGATCCTAGTCAGGAAACTAAGCAAAACTGAGGATAGATTATTTGATTTTCTGCATCTCATTTTAGATATTTCAATCATTCCATCCTCTTCTCATCTACTGCCTAAAGCCCAGCCTTTGGTGAGAATGCTTGGTTGTCACTAAATTCATCTACCACTGTTCTGCCATTTCCTCTGCCATCCATGACAGATGGGTCTACCTTAGTCTTCTAGTTGATACCTTCAAGGAGACCCAAATATGAGCACATCTTGTAAGCCTCCAAGTCCATATACTACAAAATGACTTCACAGCATGTGAAAATCTGTTAAATTTCTGCAGTGACTATTTCAATCTTTTCGGTTCTTTGGAACATAATACGCTCTTCTAGAACACCATCTGAATTCATATATTCTTAAACTGTGTGTGCTTAATTTCCAGATGCTCAAACACTTTAAAAATCCCTTACCACTTTCCATTTTCACCTGAACTAAAATAGTTAACATTTGTATAATATGTATATATTTTTTTCAAAGAACATTGCCCCTGTTAGCTAACTAGTGTTCAAAAACACTCTTAGGAAGTGTTTTCAGATATAGAAAATGAGGTTTATCTCAAAGCTGCTAAAAGGTTCAGGGAGTGATTTAGCACATGAGTTCCTTTTATTTTCAAACAATAGTTTTGTCATCATAAAAGAAATACTGACTTATTTCCAGTGACTGATATTGCATATGAGTAGGCTTCCTTAGATCTTCACTGGAAGTGCAATGTGCTATACATTCAGCCTCAAAGACTATTCAGATATGATTAATGGTGACCAAATCATATGTGTTTTTACAGTCATCTGAAATAATATTTGTTCAGAGGGCATCTAATTTCTTATACTCATTTATCATAGTGAGCACCTTAAACATGTTATTTCATTTACTCCTAACTTCAATCAGGCAAAGGATCTATTAGTCAGGGATCTCCAGAGAAAAGGAACCAATGTGATATGGTATGTATGTATATAAGTAAACACATACACACACAGGCACACATGTGCACACATATGGGGAGAGGATATGAGAGAGAGAGAAGGAGGGGGAGAGAATATGACATTTAAAGAAATTTGCTTACACAATTTCAGGGCTGATAAGTACGAAATCTTTAGAGTAGGCCAGCAATCTTGTGTCCAAAAGCCGCCCATTGGGAACCCAGGTACAGTTTCCATGTTGCAGTCTTGAGGCAGATGTCTTTCTTCTTTCGGAAACTTCAGTTATTTCATTGAGGCATTCAACTGACTAGATAAGCCTCACCCACATTGTGGAAGATAATCTTCTTTATTCAAAGTCTACTTACTTAAATGTTAATCACATCTTAAAAATGCCTTCACAGCAGCATCTAAACTGGTGTTTGACCAAAGGAGTAGGCACTGAACTACAGGCAATATGACCTGTAGGGAGCAGCTCTAGGGTCAAGCCTCGGGCTGACCTGTGGCGGGTCACAAGTCCCAGCCTGGAGGGCAGAGCTCTCCTAGCATAATTAAGCCTGACCTTGTAGCCCTCCCTAATTCCTTCCTAAGCAGCTAATGGGCAGTGGGAGGTGCAGCAAGGATTGCCAAAATAAGAACATTTGTATACATGTTAATCTACCCTTGTTTTAATCAGACTACAAAATAAAGCATCGGCTTGCAGGCTGGGTCTTTTGGGTCCTCATCCAGGCATGACAGATCCACCGAGCCCCAGCTGTATTCTCTTGTCTGTCTTTTCTTCAATCCCTCACCGCCCGCACCTCCTCAGGTTCACCCTTGGCCGTGCTGATTCGGCACAATGACATCAAGTTAGTCAACACAATGGATATTACTATATTTCATACATTAAGATGTTGCGGCTTAGAAAGATATTTACTGGGATTTACTCAGATAATAAATAATTTGGGGATTTGGGCCAGGTCTGTCTTAAACTGGCATGTTTGGGGCATGTTTTCCTCTATATCAAAATGCATGGTGGTATATTACAAAATCAAAGATATTGTCCCAACATTTTAAGTATTTAAAATTATTTTTGGTGGAGAATGTCAGGTTACAACTTACACATTCACTTATCCAATAAATATTAATTGAGCATCTACTATATAAAGGATGCTATACTAGGAGCTGGGGACAGAACAGTGAACACAATAGACAATGGTTTTGCCTCCCAGTGGGGAAAAAAAGACAATAAACAAACATCAGACCTATCTATATCAAATGCTATCAAAAAAAAAAAAATCAGACCATGTAAGGATGACAGGATAATTCTCCATGGTGGTGGCATTTGTGCAGAGACCTGAATGAAGTAAGAGCATAAGCTATGCAGATATCTAGAGAAAAACATTATTTTCAATTAAAGGAAAAAGCAAGTGCAATGGTCCTAAAATGGATGAATGCTTGGCATGCCTCAGGAACAGCAGGAGACCGAGGGGGCTGGAGCAGAAAGATTTAAGCAGGCTTATGGAGTAGTAGCACAAACAGCTCATAATTGTTCTAAAGGCAGAGGAAATAAAAAAGCAGTTAGTTTAGGAGCTCTTAGTAAGGGAAAGAGTCTTGGAAGTGATTTCTAAGCAGAATTTCTGAAATTAGCAAAAATCAAAATCAAAAATAGAAAAACAAGAATGACAGGTATATGCCCTCAGGCATCAGATCCATACATCAAATCAAAATTAACAAATATGGACAAGTATAATTGTTTGACTGAGACAGCCTATAAGATAAATCATGTTAGTGTTTGGAGGTCTAGAAATCACACAGGGGGAAAAAATAAATGAGTTTATATGCAGGCTGAATGTATACATTTAGCAAGTATCAAAGAATTTGGTATGAATTGATTAAAAGAACGTTAATGGAGAACTGAAATAAAGAAGCTTCACTTTAATATAAAATGCAGAAGTGGTCATTGTAGTTGTTCAAAATCAAAGGCCAATGCTAAAAAAAATGTTTGAAAATAATAATTAACATTTACAAATATGAGTACTGTCTACATGTTAGGCATGCTTAGATGCAACTTCTTTATTTATTAAAAAAAATCATTATGACATGAGTCCTAGCTTGTTTGGCTCAGTGGATAGAGTGTCGACCTGAAGACTTAAGGGTTCCAGATTCAATTCTTGGTCAAGGGCATGTACCTCTGTTGCAGGCTCTAACCCTGGCCCTGGTCAGGGCATGTACAAGAGGCAACCAATCGATGTGTCTCTCTCACATTGATGTTTTTCTCTCTCTCTATCTCTCCCCCTCCCTTCCACTCTCTCTAAAAAATCAATGGAAAAATATCTTCAGGTGAGGATTAACAACAACAACAAAAATCATATGACATGAGATACTATAATTATGTCCTTATTAGAGAGGAGGAAGCTGAAATTAGGAGATGTTAAGTAAATTGTCCAAAGTTTCATAGCCAATAAATTGTTGAGCTGGAATTTGAACCCAAGCAATATGGCTCCAGATCCAAGCCTTAACTAGTAGTGACTTCCAAAGGAGTCTAGCAACCCCATTTAGGATATGATCTAGTAATCTTCATGGCACATAGTAGGTTCAAATCATGTTTGCTAAATTGAAAGAAAATTTAACTATATTAAGTGGGATTTTAAAAAAATAAATAAATTTGGATGTAAAATATAGCATACTTTGCAATGATGATCTGAACCAATAAAAAATATAGCTATGTAAAGCATAGGGAAAACATATTACAAAATACATTACAATATATTATTGTAATAACTATGTATGGTGTTCGATGGGTAGTAGACTTATCAGGGAGATCACTTCATTAAGTTATCTTTCTAATCACTATGTTGTACATCTAAAACTAATATAATATTGCACATCCACTAATTTAAAATTTTAAAAAAGTCTTAATGCAGCCATGGACACACAAAAAATAAGGAGCACTGTTATTAATAGAACACGACAATAGATTTGATTTAGAAAGTAAAGAAGCAAAAAATTTAAGGTAATTATAATGTTAGAGGATTATTACTATTAGGAAATATCAAACATAAAGATTTCATTTCATTTAATTCTCCCAACTCTGTGAGGTTTCTAAAAAATTATTATTTCCATTTTATGAGTATCATAGGCCAAGTATATGCCCTAAAGCTACACTGATAACAAGTGGCACAGGGAAGTTCACATTTGGTCTATATAAATCCAAGAGCTAGTTCTTCAGGGTACTTCAACTTTTTGACAGGTTGGAGCTCAGCACTGAGAGGATTCACCAAGTAGTGCCATTGTCTGCCCAGATATTTAATCCAGAAAGGTACTGAGATTCAAAACTAACGGTGCCTATTCAGGAATTATCAGCAAACCATATGTCAGTGTACTTACAGACAAAATACAGAAAGATAAGAGTGGTGGCCAAGGGAGTGGAACATCTAGGAAATGGGTAGAAAGGTGAACACCAACCAGTGATGGCAAATGAAGACTGAGAAGCTCTCACTCTCTGGCACGCAAGTTCTTCAGAGCAACACAATCCAAAATCTTAGCAGCGGAATGACACCTCCACCACGCAATTTATGCTGTGTCGCCTGCATAAGCCAATGCCATCTGCCACGGAGGCGGAACAGTGGCGAATTGGAATAGCAGTCCAGACTCATTTTTGAAAACTTGGCAATGGCTTTGCATGGCGATGTGACTAAAGTTTGCAGGGATGTAAGAGCTTCCCTGTACTAGCCAATTTATTGTACGTTCTTAAACAGAAAACAAACAAACAAAAGAACCTTGCCCATTTCACAAATGATTTCCTGTGGCTTTATCCTGAGAAACAAACCTTCCAAATAATAACCTAGGTTCCAAACAATATATTTCTAATATTGATTGGGTAGGATTTCATCATACAACATTAATGAGTGGGTTGTATAGAGGTAGGGATGATGGGGCATTTGGAGGGGAGGGCCTGACTCAGAATATTGTTAGCCACAATCTGTTACATGGTGCACCGATATCTTTTAAATGGGCTTATTTATTCTTTAGCATTTAATTCTGGCTTTGGAATATTCTACCAAAAAAAAAAAAATAAATAAGTCATGCATTTAAAATGTGAGTGGAATCTCATGTAAACTGATCTTGTTTCTTAAAGATAAACCCAAAGGATTTAAGTTATCCATTTACAGCAGCCAGACAGCAAAATAGAGTAAATATTTATTTTCCAGCCATTCCACTTTTTTAGAAGGATAGCCAAAAAGTATCTGGGGGACCAAAAAGTAAAGTTATGTGAGGTACACAGTCTGGGCAGCTAACACTGCCTTGCTTAAACTCCTAAAGTGCCATTTGAGCAGATGGAAAATTCTGCTCACCTTAGAAAGTATTCATCCATCCCTGGGGCTTGATTGTCCCAGGTGTTGTGGCCACCTGCCAGACTTATTCACATATGCTGGCTTAAAAAATGGGAATGCTGAAATCTCTCAGCTTCCTTAGGACATGGTCAAAAAGCATATGGAATCGGAAATTAAAGCTTGAATCTTATATCCACCACTCCTGCCATGCAGTTTCTGCAACAGAACAGACAAGTGAGATTGATTGGGCAGGGTGAGTTGTTGACATAAACTGAAATCGAGAGAATGTTTCAAGGGCACAGGGTGAAGAATTCAGGGATATATTAGAAACTGAATGCTTAGGAAATAATGACATTTCAGACAGAAATATTCATTCAATATTCGTGATGAGAACTCCTGGTCATTTAGGTTTGCATTAGCAAAGATTACAGAGACATATGCAAGAGGAGAAGCAAGGAAATTTATCATTAACTGCAACAACAGACAAAAAAAAACCACAAAACACCAAACACATTTTTTAATGGCGTAAGTCCTTATAACATGTATTAAAAGTATGAAATTCCTGGAAATGCCCATGCGAACTACTTGTGTTACAGAGCTCTGCCTGCAGAATAAGTGTAAATGCCTGCAACATAATTAATTAACTTCAGCCCCCAAATGGGATATTCAGTTGCTCATGAATAAACAACTCCATAATCCATTTTCTGTCTGCTAAGAAAACTAATACAAGCCCGGCTTTTTTCTATCTTCCTTATTTTTACTTCTTTTTTAAGAAGAAGTAAGTTTAGTGGTCTTGAAAATAGAATAGGGAAATGACCCTTAATATTTTTAAAAATGTAAAATTAAAATAAACAAAATTAAAAATAAACATTGAAAGCTCCTAAAGACTCTAATTCTATTAAGGAATCAGAAGGTAAACTATAAAGACAAAATTCTAGCACTTTATTACAAAATATTTCTAAAAGAGAGTTGTATTTTTGTTTCTCTACTCCAAATATTTTCTTCTAGAAAATCCCTCTTCTAATTTATCCACCTAAAAACTGAAAATCTGGTCATAATTCAATGTCAATGCCACTTGACCCTTTTAGTAAATGTTTTTAATTCTTGTTCTGCATGAACATTTTAAATAATCTCTGCTTTCTGCTTGAAGGTACTTAAAATGTAAATAATTAATGGTTCAACTTCCATCTTAACACAAACTTCATGGCATGAAAAACTCTAACCTGATGAAGGTGGGGGACCATTCCATACTTTTCTGGTAGCTCCCAATTTTTCCCAACTATGTGTACATCAGTAGCTTCTTTGCCATCTCCCTCCAGCACATAAAATCTCAGTTCATCAGCCCCTATTGATTATTGGTCCTGAGGTTACAATAATTCATTTTGGTTGTTGGTCCATTTACTACCAGTCTTATCCTCAGCTATAGCAAACAGACCTTGTAAATTAGTTTTCTGTTACTTTACTGCAATGGCAGTTTCTGCAACAGAACAGACAAGTGAACAGACTACATTACAGAATGTAGAACTAATTCTTTTAGGGCATCTCCTAAGAGCTCCCTCTCCTTTAAAAAACAATATGTATGTTTTTCTTTATTTTTAGAGAGAGAGGAAGGGAGAAGGATAGAGAGATAGAAACATTGATGAGAGAAAAACATTATTGAGCAGCTGCCTCCTTCATGCCCCCTGCCCAGGATTGAACCCGCAACCCAGCATGTGCCCTGACCAAGAACAGAACCGGAGATCTCTCGGTTCATGGGTTGACACTCAACCACTGAACCACACCTGCTAGGCACTCCCTCTCCTTAAACTCACAGTAGCAACTACAAGTAGTACAGCACTTTCAGGGAAACAATTGTTGCCTATTTGGGTTGTCTAGGAAAAGGGCCCATGTGGAACTCCAGGATGTGACCCAACCTTTACACATTTCTCTTTCCCTTTGTACTTGGTCCTTATATCCCCATGATTTTAAAAGTGAAAATAACCAAATAGAAAACACTCTCCTAGATTATGTGGAGGATGTAAATGTCAATGAAACCTGGCCCAAACCCTTGAGAGCTTAAAAATCTAGTTGTGAAGCCAGACATGCACACAGTTAATGCGGGGAGCAAACAAAGATCATAAAGGAGAAGTTACAGAATGTAGAACTAATTCTTCTCAGTTTGCCTGTTGTATTATTTTGTGGGGTATATATGTAATATAATACATACAACTTTGGTATCTCAAACATCAGAAATATTCACTGTGAAGGAAACAGTGCTGACCAGACACAGAGGATGCCCTCGCAGTTTATCCCAATAGCATAAGAAATGTGAAAAATCCAAATTGGATCACAGTATGACTCTCATTCCTATGGCAAATTGCAAACTTTAATATGCAGAGACTTTAGAATACAGTCAGCATAAGGATTAAAAACATAAGCATTTGTCCTTAAAAGATAAGGGCAGTATTATTTAAATGACATATTGGAAGTTGGTATACTGCCAGATGGATGGTGCAGCTCTTGTGCAAGTCTGAAAGTAGATTCTAATTAAAAAATAATTTCTTTCAAATGCTATCCTTAAACACCTCTTTCAAAGTTATCTTTATGTTCTGTAGCACATTGTTTTGAAATGTTTTGAGGTGTTTCCATCCATCTCTCTGCACCAGCTTCATCTGCCCACAGACAACAATAATCATACCTCTTCTTGGCATGGAAATACTGAGAGCCCAAACTAGGAGCATATCAGAGCTCCATTACCTTTCTCTCTAATGATTGGAATTATGTCCTTCCTAATACTCTCCCTGCTTCCAGCTTCCCTGGCATCATGGTAGGTAGACCTCCCAGAGTTGTTGCTGCTATACTGCTGTAATTTGAAAAACACTGCCACACAGAGGTCCTGCCCCTGTCCCATTGACTTACCATAGACTGTTCAAAAATTGATGATGACTCAGATATGCCTTGTGTTAGGTTTGACTTGTCTTTGTAATGTGGAGTTTGGTTTGTTTTTGTTTTTGAAATGGAAAAGGAAGGGGAAGATTTTCTGTTTTAGTCAATTAGACCATCCTAAATATGAACCTTTGGGAATATAATAGGTTTGTTCTATTAATAGGAATAATAGGTCTAAACATTATTTTGACCAATTATGTGAATAATATGTCTGACATATTAGTATTACATTATAGGATCCCAAATATATTGCTATGATATAAAACCTGAATTTTATGTGTGAGTCTGATTCTGAAGGCAACCCCAAAAAAGAATTCACCGAACTATCTATATTCCCAGAATGATTAGTTAAAAGATAATTTTAATTTAGAAATATGTTTCTTTCTCTTCCCAAAATGTATGATTTTATTGTCATGCATATCCCAAAGTAAGTAATTCAGCTAAACTCTAGTGGCAATACAGTTAGATTTATATTCATTATCTTCTTTTTAAAAGATTTTTTTACATATCATGGTGTATTCTACTATAGATTTAAAATATATTTTCTTCCCAAGTTTATTTATACTGTTGAGGATACCAGAGGCATGAAATCGGTTTTTGTGTATGTGTGTGTTGTTTTTTTTTTCTACTTCCTCAAGAGATTTGCAAAATTATTGCATATATTAACTAATGTATACATTATTAATTTATATCTATTTTTTCACCTTGGTAGCTTATTTTTTTTTTTTTACTTTAGAAAAGTATCAAGAAGATTTAAAGTAGAAATCTTACTTTTTTTCCTAAGAGCAAAATAAAGTTCTTAAGTTTCCTCCCCAAACCATGTGTGCCCTATTTTTACTTTTTGTAGTAGTAGAACAGTTTTGTTTTCTACTTATTAATGATTAGACTTGTTTGTGAAGATGGCCAGTGAGATGCAATCAGAACTCCTTTGGATAAAAGTATGCGATTGCACATGATAGTTTCACAACTAAGAGACTTAAAATGTGAGACAAATGTACCATAAAAATATATATAAAGTCTTTCTACATTTTAATCAATACTCTGACTACTGTATTTAACCCGCAAATACTCAACATTTATCTTTAGCCTAGAACTATTCAACTGTTACAAAACCTTCCTTCAGAAATTCATTCCTGGCTCTACAGACTAAGGCTGACTTCTTGGGAAATATGGCTCCATGAGAATAAATACAGCCACTATCAACGTTTAGTGATGTATTTCACACTGGCAAAGGATTTAGTTAGCCCTTTAGCAGGTGTTCAGAAACAAATTAAATTTACAACGTTAGAAGCCAAATAATGTATTCCTCAAACCCCATGGTATGCCCATGATAACTGAAGTCCTACAAATAATTCATACTCTATCTGCTACAATGTCAGTCAGGATTCAATTTAGCAATATTCCAGGAAGCTGAGGCAGGTCATTGCTCCCTTATAGGAGTATAGGGACTAGGCCCTTTGCTGGCATAACAGAAAATGACTTAATTCCTGTCCAATGTGCACACCTGCTATGTATCAAAGCAAAGATTATTGCTGTTCAGAGATTGTTGCAAAACTTTGCCCTGACTCTTTTGTCATGCTCAGTTAGCCCTTTGATATGGATGTCATTATTCCCTGCATCAGTTTCTCCAGCTGCATACACAGAGCATGTGGTGATGAGTTTGTTTTGAATTTGGTTGTGTAGATGATGGATGTTTCAAAGGTCAGGATTACTGAAGACATGTTTTGTTTTAGTACAGATGTGACTGGCATAGTGATGCATTATTACTTCTGTCCATTTCTGTGTCTTTAGCCTGATCAATCTGAGGTGGATTTATATGGACTTTACCTATGGGAGCATGAAAACTGAGATAGAAAAACACTGATCTTCTAAAGTCAAGGCTATCTGTGGTACTGTTACCCTAAGCTGCATAATAGCTACACAAGTCATCTGTAAGTTGGCTTGGACACTTCTCTTTTTCTACCAAACTTAGAAACTTAGAAAACCCGTCACACTGGTGCAGTGCCTCACACAGTCTGAAAGAACTGATAGAGAGGAAATGTAGATCAGGAGAAAAACCAGTCACAGGTAAAATATTTTGTCAGTATTTAAAAAATCTCTACTGAAGTAAGGTATACCTCTTTATAATAGAATTGATGAGAGTTCTGTACTGAAAGTGTAAACTCTGAGCCATTATGGAGAAATAAAGGCAATATTCTTAATTCCCATAAAAGGAAAGAGCCATTCTAAAACAGACAGTGGCAGAAGCCAGATTACCTGTCACAAACTCATCTTCATTGCTCAAATCCAATAGAATCTACACTTAGCAAGGTAATCAATGAGATTTTGGTGCTGGAATCAAAAGTTGCTTTTAATTCTTCAGTTTACTTAACTTCTTTAAAGAGAAGTGGGCTTTCTCCACCTATCCTTAGGTTTAGTGTTCCCAGAGTTCTCTGATGTCTTCTCTCACCCTAAAAATCCTCCATAGATTACAAGACCTCTAACAGTTTCCATTACTATGTCAGTGCTGATGGCTCCCTAAACTAAATGTCCATCAAAGTACTCTCTCTTCATTCCAGAAAGTGGTCCCAGACTTGGTATGGCACAGCTCCACCTGAATGTTTCACATGTGTCCATAACTATCATTTTCTTCACCCAGCTCCAACCTGCTCCTTCTATGGTCCACTATTTCTCCACCAGCTGCTAAAGATACTGTGATACAAAAACAGATGTACCCCCTGCCTTCCTTTAGGTTCAACCCAATAGTGAAGAATAAAATGTAACCAGAAATAACAGATATTAGAACAAAAGGAAAAGTGCATGGAGAGGGGGTATTTAAAATTATTGGAGGTGGGAGTGGGTCATCACTGATTCTCCCTCTTCTCATGACCCCCCCAATCTAGCACCAAGTCACACATAATTCACAGCTTCTTATACACTTAAATCTCTTAATTTCCCTCTAATCCCACTGTGCCCATTTTAGCTCAAGCCACTATCACCTTGTACAAATCACAACAAGCAGCTCCTAAACACACATCCATTCTTATCATCCTTGCCTACTTCGTGTTTTGGAAAGCAATAGAAATTTAGAAAATGATTGTTATTGTTGCCATCATTTAGATCAGAGAGTCACCCTAAAATATTTCTGTCATCGACTGAAGAACAGTTGAGTGTACATCAAATGGCCAGCTGTTGACAGAAAGCCTGAGAAAGCATCTGTCGTGCAGTGTTAACAAAGCTAAGTACAACCTTCTCTGCCACGCAAGCAACAAGGAGAAACACTCAGCTGGCAGGAAGGCAATTTCACACACCCACAATGTTGCCACCTCTCTGAGTCTAATTAGAAACAAATCCAGAATAGCATGAAACAAATTCGATTTCCCATATAAAGATGCCACAGTTGTCTCATGTTTAACAGCAGCTACACAGAAGTTAGCTGTGAGATGGAACCAGATAAAGGGCACACCTACATCTGCTACATGAGGAATGCATGGAAGGAGCCACTGTTTGCGTCCATGCTCTAAATGGCCCCATTAAAGTCAATGACACCCTTAAATGTTGCTGGTGGAACTCTGCAACTCAGAAGACAGATGGACCACGGACCACCTGGAGGAGGAACTTCAGCTGCAAGTGGGACCTACCCCTGATTGACTGATGCACAACATGGGAGAATTTTGTTCCTCAGAGACACATATTGTGTACATACTCTACGGAGTGGCCTGCCCACTTTGAACTCATACCTTGAGTCAGTTATACACTTTCTTTTCCCAAACCTCTTTGCTAAGCTCCAGTCTCATATATGACACTTACACTACCATTTACTGAGCACCTACTACACAGTCAGTTATTATGTGTTCAACTGACTCAAAATTTACTGAATACCTACTAAAATCCAGGCATAGTTCTAGGTCCTAAGATACACAATTAACCAAAAGTGACACAGTTCCTATTTCCAAAGAGCAGACAATTGAGTTGAAAAGATAGACCATAAATAATTACATGTATGATCATATTTAATCTTCAAAACAAGTTTTAAGTTAGTAATTTTAAACCCATTTTTATTAATTATGAACATAATATTTTAAGGTATTAAATAAATAATTAACCTAAGGTCATACAACTGATATGTGGTGACCAAGGCTTGGAATGTAACTCATCTTAGCTTCACAGATTGCAATCCTAAATCCTGGGTTCCACTGCTTTCTTCACAATAAGTGATTACTAGACATCTCCCCTTGAGTGCCCCAAAGATACATCACGTCCAACATAACACCAGCTTAAACTCACTGTCTTTTCTTCAGACCTGCCCAGAATTTCTCACTCAGAAAATAGCAACATCACCCACTTCTATTTTAAAAGCCATAACCCTGAGACTTACCATGGATCCTGCTTTCTTTTCCACTTGGATCTAAAAAATCACTTACCAAGTTCTATAGGTATTTACCTGCCTGATCTTTCATGCCCCTTCCTTTTTAATTTGTACTGCTATGCTTGTCTTTTAAACTTCCTTTCCTTCTCCCCTGGGTGATTGCTATGGCTTCCTTGTGTCAGTGCCCTGAAACAATCCTTCCTCTCCTTCCAACCAATAATCTACTGTGCTGACTGAATGAACTTCTCAAACTACAAATTAGGTCATGTCACACTTCTGTGGGGTCCCCACTGCCTAAAATAACAGATTTATTTTCAGCGTCTATCAACCCCTTTAGGAGCTAACATCTGTCTGCCTTTCTAGCTCAGCTCCTTCCACTCCATTCTCTAGTTCATTCACTCTGCAGTCCTTTTAATTTCCCAAATATGTCCTGTCTCTTCCTACTTCTGTACTGGTATGCACTTGGTCTTCTCTACGTGAAGGCAATCTGTTCAATTTTTCTCAAGCTAGCACCAACTTGTTCTTCAAAATTCAGTTTAAGAATCATCTCCTTCAGGAAGTTTTCTTCTCATCTCACTCCCCAATATTATAGCTCATCTCTTTTGGTCTTATTTCACCTTGTGCATATATACCCTATCAGTGCTATAGAAACACTGGAAATGTGTCTGTCTCCAATGTTAAACTGAACTTGCTGAGGTCAGGTTTTCTCAGCTTGATTATGAGTCCTGAAAAAGAATTCATTCAAAGAATATATAATGGGTAGTCAGACAACCCATTTTCAAGTCCATGCTCTTCCACTTAAGAGCTCTGTGACCTCCACTGTCATTCAATCTCTTACCTTTAGCTTTTTCTGTTAAATAGTAAAGAATAATGATAACAAATAAGTTGTAGAAAGAAGATGAACTGAGACTTAACATATGAAAGCATACTTTTTACCCATAAAATGCTATATGTACATAGATTACTATCCTTGGGAGCAGAGATAGCATGTTTTGACATCTTCTATGATTCTTTCCTCTTCAGAGTCAGACTTAGCTTAGTACTAATCCAGTGCAAAGATCAGATTTGATGAAATGCTGTTTTTTGAACTAAGAGTGAGAAATGTGAGCTTTTTGCTTTCAAATTTATATAGAACTTTTTTTTTTTTTACAAAATTTCCCTGAAAAGGAAAATGCACTGTAAGTAGTATGAAAACTTAAAAACTATATTTTGCACATTAATTAAACTCCTGGAAAGTAAAAAGAGTAAAAGAGACAGAAAAAATAAAATTCAATAAAGTCTACTTCAATATGTCTTTGATGGTTTTTTTGGAGGGGGTTCAATTTGAAGAAAGAAGCCATTTGAATTTGAGGGCCCTCTTCTCAGAGCTTGCCTTGGACAGAGTTGAGAAATAGCCAGTTTGGTGTGAGTGTGTGTGTGTGTGTGTGTGTGTGTGTGTGTGTGTTTATTTTGTGGTTTTGTTTTGTTTTGTTTTGTTTTGTTTTGTTTTGTATTGTCTCAAAGTCTGTAGCCACTCTACTACCTGGAATCCTTGCATCTGGAGGTTCCTGGAGTCTTGCTTTCAGAAGTCTTCCATAAACTGGCATTTGTAAAGATTTCTCATTAGTTCTGACTGACCCTCTTATTCCCTCAGCCATGTTTCTGTCTCTATGTTATTTTTTTTAGCTAATTTCATATATAAGTTATGATATGAAAACTATCATATCCCAACTCAAGAAAAACATTTGTTGGAATCAGAGTACCTGCTAGATTTTAGGAAAACCAATATGAATAAGAGACAGTCCTTGTTTGCAGGTAGCTCAACATTGTTTTAAGTAGCTCAAAAACTTGTTTTAGGTAGTATGTACAAACTATGATATACTAGTAGCCTGGTACATGAAATTCATGCATGGGGGGGGGTGGGTTTTCTCAGCCCAGCCTGCACCCTCTCCAATCTGGGACCCCTCGAAGGATGTCTTACTGCCGGTTTACAGGGATTGGGCCTAAATCTGCAGTCAGACATCCCTCTCACAATCCAGGACTGTTGGCTCCAGCCACTCACCTGCCTGCCTGCCTGCCTGATTGCCCCTAACCACTCTGCCTGCCAGCCTGCTCGCCCCCAAATGTCCCCCCCCCCGCCAGCCTGATCACCCCCAACTTCCCCCCTTGCTGGCCTGCTCGCTTCCACCTTCCCTCCCCACTGGCCTTCTCACCCCCAACTGGCCCCCCTGCTGGTCTGCTTACCCCCAAAGGCCCTGCCTCCCACCAGCTTGATCACCCACAACTGCCGTCCCATCCTGGCCTGATCACCCCCGGGCGACCCAAGCTCCCAGCCCCTCCTTTTTTTTTTTTTCAGCACCTCCTTGAGCAGAGGCCAGGGGCGGCTGGAAGCAGGTATCTGCGATTTATTTATCTTCTATAATTGAAACTTTGTAGCCTTGAACAGAAGCCAGGGCTGGCCAAGGCGGGTGGGAAGCTTGGCTCGCCAGGTCAACCCAAGCCTCCTGCTAGCTCCAGCTCTGTGGCCACTGCCATCTTTAGTTGGGTTAATTTGCATACTCGCTCTGGCTGGTGGGTGTAGCAGGGGTACAGTCAATTTGCATGTTTCTCTTTTATTAGATAGGATGATCTGATAACTGCATTACAAGATACAAAGCAAAGCATTGAGAACTCCAAGGGAAAGGTAGCTCACCATATTGGAGTATTTGAAGAAGCCTACACAGAAGTAATTTTCAGCTGGGCTTGGAGGATGAGTACAAATTTGTCAAATAAAGTCCTTAGTGTGCAAGTAGGGGAAGAAATGTGCATTCCAAGCAGAGAGAAAGTGCATTTTCAGAGGCCTAGAGATAGAAAAGAGCACAACAAATGTGGCCATTATGGTTCAGTGGATTGAGCGTCAGCTTGCACACCTAAGGGTGACAGGCTCCATTCCCAGTCAGGGACACATACCTGGGTTGCAGGTCCGATCCCTGGCCCTGGTTGGGACATGTGTGGTAGGCAACCAATCGATGTGTGTATCTCATATCAATCTTTCTCTCTCCCCTCCCTCCTACCATTCCACTCGCTCTAAATAATCATTGAAAAAAAAAATATCCTCAGGTGAGGATTATCAAGAAAGAAAGAAAGAAAGAAAGAAAGAAAGAAAGAAAGAAAGAAAGAAAGAAAGAAAGAAAGAAAGAAAGAAAGAAGAGAGAGAGAGAGAGAGAGAGAGGGGGGGAGGGAGGGAAGGAGGGAGGGAGGGAGAGAGAGAGAGAGAGGGAGAGAGAGAGGGAGGAAGGAAGGAAGGAAGGAAGGAAGGAAGGAAGGAAGGAAGGAAGGAAGGAAGGAAGGAAGAAAAAGGGGGGGACAACATATTTAAAAGATAATTGAAAATGAATATGTTTTAGAAGCTTCGGAACTTAACCAAGGATGTCTCTAGTGGTAGACTATTGGGTTGAGAGACTCCAATGCGAAAGTTTGGTTTATGTGTATAAGAAATAGTTCTGGTCAGGGACCAGAATTTCTGAAACATAGATAACTGCTTAAACCATCCCCCCACCTCCATCCTTGAACATGTCTCCCACTCAACTTATTCTAGCATCATAGTCGATCTTATAACTGGTAAACATGTCGGTCTCTTCTATGTATATGGTCTTATCCACCCTGTTCTCTCTACTGTGCCTAGCATAAGTTTATAAACTTATATCAAATTGAATGTAACTGTATCTCATGCAACTAAACTAAAAGGAAAAATAATAAACATATATATTGACATTTAATATAGCACATATGCTTTGTATGTATTAATTAATCTTTTAATACCCAAATGAAGTGGGTATTATTATCATTCTCATTAAATACTTCAGTAAACTGAGACACAGGAAAATCTTCATCTTGTTCCTTGTAAAATACTTACGTTAAAATACTATTATTTTTATTTTTTACCTATACTCTGCCAATTTATTTGAAACTAAGAATGATTTTGCTAAAAGGTGTGAAACTACTTTGTGTATGGGTATGTGTTTGTGTGTCTTACAATGAAAATAATCTTTAGTAGGCACATTATACTAAGTGATTCTTTCACAACAGAAAACAAATGCAAAATTTTTGAAATTATGATCATACATTACAAATTCCTCTGTGTTTGTTCCAGGAACTGTGAACCATCTGCACCATGTAAACAGTTCAGGTTGTGTCTGTAGACATAGAGCAGAAGAGTAAGTACCAAAGTGTGCAATTTGTTGTGACCTGTCTACAAAGTCTCTTGGAGTCAGGGATGCGGAAATTTCATTAACTGTGTTAATTTCATTACCTCCTGAGAGTCATCTTAAAGTTTATAGATTCTTACCTCTTCTGTGATATAGATGTCTATGGTGTTCTCTTTGCTTTATAGGAAATGTATTAGTTTATTATGTTTTCATCAATGAAAACCACCTACTTAATTTTTTTATTATTTAGTGTTCAGAATAAAACAATGTAGATTATCACAGAAAAGAGATTAATAAGCATATTAATATATCACAATTCCATCAACATTTTTAAAACTATGAAGGAAATAAAACATTTTAATCCTTAATATATTCACTTAAATGTAATACCTATATTATAATTTATGCTCATCTATTTGTTGAAGTAATTTATATTATAGATAAATGCATTTTTCTTCTTCCAGAGTTGTATTTTATTAATTTTTTATTCGTTGCCATATATATATATATATATATATATATTAGAGGCCCAATGCACAAAATTCATGTAAGGGTGTAAGGGGCTCGGCCCTTGCAGCCCCTGCTGCCACCTTATCCCTCGCAGCAGCCCTGGCTGCCTCACGGCCCCGCCCTCCACCCACTGGTTGTTCCAGAAGGTCGTTCTGCCATCTGGTATAATTAGCATATTAGCTCTTTATTATATAGGATATATATATATATATATATATATATATATATATACACACACAGATATACATATTTAAATATCCTATCATTCAATATTATTTTTTCATCAGTTATCTAAACAGATGATACATATCTTTGCTTCCAATGTAATTTTTATATAGTCTTATGTATTCATCATCATTACACCCTTTAAAGACAGGTAATAGCTATATACTCTCTCAGTAATGGCACAAAGCCCCTGTTGAGTAAGTCCAGTTAATTGTATTATTCAACTTCTAAAACTACCTGGGAAATGTTTAAATAAGCCTTGTGTTTCTCTTAGGTATGGATCCATTCCCTATGACTCTGTTATCTACTGTCCAGAAAAAGTAGAGTTAGTGTAGACATTAAAGTTGATTA
Organism: Plecotus auritus; assembly: GCF_963455305.1. NCBI lineage: Eukaryota > Metazoa > Chordata > Mammalia > Chiroptera > Vespertilionidae > Plecotus > Plecotus auritus. The sequence continues at coordinate 150,256,036 of NC_137772.1, forward strand.
GAATCTATGCAAATTTGATCATTCATAGAAGAAAATAAATTAATTGATTTACTCTATAGTTTAGAAACTACTCAAAGTTAATCTTACAATGTAAAAATAGCAAATTCATAGGAAAATTTAAAAGAAACAAATGAAAGTCTTCTGGTATAAAACAATAAGAACTCTATAAAATTCTCCAATTGCTAGTGAGCGCTTATGTAAGTATTTTCTTTAACTATAGTTGGGGAAGGAGAACTCCTTGCTTCCTGAGATGATAAATTTCATTTGAAAACCTCTAATTGGGAGAGTTCTTCATTATGTTCCAATCTAAATTACTGTAATTTTAGAGACAAACTAAGTGAATTAAGCCCTTTTCCATTTGGCAGCTATTAATGAATGAGCAAACCTATCCTTCAGCACAATGGTACATAACTGATAACCTCAGAATCTGTTCATTGTGAATTTAGTTAAACAGCTAACTCCTTCCTATCTCAAAATATAACATACGTTATCATAAAGGTAGTCCAATGCTCATAAACGTATTTGTTTTCATCAAAGAAATCACTTTTAAAATCTAAACGAAGTTAATAAATATAAAAGAGACATCTCAGATCAATGGAGGGGCAGTTATATAATGAATGGATTTATATAGTGAGCCATCTAGAAAATATTCTGTTTGGTTTTTTACATAGCATCATATACCAAATAAATTAAATTTAAACTAAGTAGATAAATCTAAACACTAACCTTTAGTCAAACAAGAAACACTATCTATTAAATATCTTTAGGGCAGAAATTTCTTAAATCTAGAATTGAGTGGAGAAATCCCAAAGGAAAGTGTGTACTGATTCAAAGATACAAAAAATGTACATTTCTTCATGCAAAAACAAAAACTAGAATTAAATGCCAAACAGATTAAGAAAAACAGTGGCAGAAATATGATAGACCAAAAGTTATTATCTTTATGATATAAAAGAGCTAATAAAATCAATAGGAAAAACTTATCTCAAAAGAAAAATAGGCATAAAACCAGATCATTTCAAAAAACAGAAATAAAAATGATGACAAACTTATGGGAAAATATTCATTCTTACAAGTAATTAGACACAATCAAAATAGCCACCTAAAAAACATTTGTCAGTGCCCCAACTGGTTTGGCTCAGTGGATAGAGCGTCGGCCTGCAGACTGAAGGGTCCCAGGTTCAATTCCGGTCAAGGGCATGTACCTTGGTTGTGGGCACATCTCCAGTAGGGGGCATGCAGGAGGCAGCTGATCAATGTTTCTCTCTCTGATATTTCTAACTCTCTATCCCTCTCCCTTCCTCTCTGTAAAAAATCAATAAAATATATATTAAATAAATAAATAAATAAAATAAAAATAAAAAACATTTGTCAAGTTTGTTTAGCAATAAACATTGTAAAATTTAAACTGGTAAGAGTCTTTATTATACAGTGGTATAATCTTTTTGAATTAGTATTTGGCATTATGTACTAAGACAATAAATATATGCATGCATGGGACTAATAAATCTGTTTTGAGATTTTCCTTAGGAAATAATCTAAATATGGAGAAAAGTGATATTCAGTGTTACCCACCGTAGTATTATTTATATTAAAGCAATATAAAATAACCCCAAATAAACTAGCATTAAATATAATTATAAATAAGTTGATTGGTATCATGATGCATAGTATATTAAGTATAACAAAATATAAAAATGATTGTAAAAATAAACATTTTATAAAGCCCTATTATGATAATATTGTTCTAAGTTATTTACATGTATCACTCATTTCATTTAATTTCTTCACAGCAACTATGGGAGAAAGACCAAATTTTAGAAATGAGGGAACTAAGAAATAAAATTTAAATGGCTTATTCTAGATCACACAGTAAAAGTGGAAAAGCAGAAATAAGCAATCTGATGCTAGGCCTTAAAATTATTTATTAAAACTGCAACAAGGTTCTCTACTTCTGAGAGGGCATTAAATGATAAAAACAATGCAATATCACACAAAAATTTTGACAACCATTAATATGAATTTAGAATTATATAACACAAATTGAAATGCTGATAGAATTTGTATTGGTATGGTACATAGGTGATTTTTCTTCTTTTCTTAAATTTCTAAAATTTTCATCGTATTTCCACACTATTTTTATAATATGATTTTAAAAATGTTTAAATCCTACTTCTGTTCATATGAGCTAAGCTATTTGAACTATCCCTTCTTTGAAAACAACCAAAATGCTTTTAACATTGTTTTAAAAATCTTTCTTAAAGTTGTGATATATATGACAATATAGTAAATCAAAGAGAAGGTAGGAACCAAGTGAAGTAAGCATATCATGAAGTAAGCATATCTGTCTTGAGCATCCATCAAACTAACAAGATCTAGTTCTCCTTATGATGGCCTGTTGGAGAATGGGCACAAAAATTCAGAAATCACAACCAACCTTGAGAGTCCAATGAAGAGAAGGCCAAACTCCAAATGTCTACACTTTCCTGAAATGGCAAGCCATAAACAAACCTTCCCCCACCTCCACTTTTCCTCAGGAGACTGCATAAAAAGCAGAGCAAAGGGGAAAAGAAAGTTCCTCAGATGAAGCTCTATGGGTCTCTATAACAAAATCATACTCCAAATAAACCCTCACGTTTAACACTGAGTTTAATCACGTTTGCAGAAACAGTGTTGTAAGTGCTTGTCAGAAGAAAATGCAAATGCTGAGTGGGGGAACTCACAGTCAGTTCTAAGTCCACAGGAGGGGTCCAAAAATGTCAAAGTTATGGTATGATGCATGTTGATAAGTGCTATAAAATAAGCGAAAAGGTATGAATGGGCATTGTGTATAATTTTAGTTAAAGTGTTTAGGAAAGATAGCAATAAAAATGTGACTTTTAAAACTTAAAGGAAATGAGAATGTCAGGCATACAGATGGATAAAAGAACATTCTAAGAAGTAGACCAATGAGTGCAAAGTGCTGATATAAAAACATGCATTGCATCTCCATAGAACAGAGGGAACAATATTGTGCTGGAGTCCAGAAAACCAGGGAAGACTAGAGGAGAATGAAGTGAGAGTGTTGTTCATGGGGCAGGGCAGGGAGGAGGGTTCCTGAAGAGACTGACGGTCCTTGTCAGGACTCTGGCTTTTATCCCAAGCGAGGGGATCATAGTTAAGGGGTTGAATTGAAATGTTGTGTGGTTTTGATTAATTTATATGATAAAAATTTTGCCCTCACTGCACAAGGGTGGAGGCAGAAAGTCCAATTTGTTGAGAGACTTTTTTTAATAACTGGGTGATAGATGATGATGGTATCAACCAGGGTAGTGGCATGAGGATAGTGAAAAGTAGTAAAAACAAATTTTTGAAGATAAAAACCATCAGATAGACTGATTATAGGAATCTGAGAAAAAGAGCAGGAAGAATGACAGCAAGTTTTCTTGTGGAGTTATAAACAGAAAACTTGTTAATAAAAATGTATATATGTGATCTTGGGGTCTCAGCACTAGTTTAAGGTTTTCAAGTCAGGGAACAGGTTGGATTGTACAGTCTGTGACATCAAACTTACATATTGGTAAACATAACAAAAGGATTATCTTCAATTATCTTGAGTAGTTCTCTCATAAATTTTTTAATGTAACATTTCTGAAGTAAACAGTGGTACTATTCATTGGTTTATAGTTTTATCTTTCCTGAGCAAAGATGAAAAGATTTTATGGAACAAACAACTAAGTCATGTTAATAACACTTAGTCTTAATTCTTAATCCTAGCAGCTATGTTTGATACAGATGGTTACAATTCTTATCCCAAAATAATAGAAAAGAATATGACACCTTTTATAAAATGTTCAACCTAAGCAAAATCCTATATAATAAAAGCCTAATATGCTAAGTGTCTGGTCATCCAGTTGTCCATTCAACCAATCAAAGCATAATATGCTAATGATATGCTAAGGCCACTCAACTGCTTGCTATGACATGCACTGACCATCGGGGGCAGGCACTTCAACCTGTAGGTTAGCTTGCTGTTGGGGTCTGGCAGATCGGGAATGAGCGAGACATGCCCTGGAGCCCTCCCACAGTCCCTCCCCAGCTGGCCAACCTCCTGTGTCCTTCCCCAGCCCTGACTGTGCACTAGTAGGGTCCCTGAGCCAGGCCTGCACCCTCTCGTAATCTGGGAGCCCTCGGGGGATATCGGAAAACCAGTTTAGGCCCGATCCCGCTCAACACAGGAGCTGCCACATGGTGGTCAGTGCACTCCCACAGAAGGAGCACTGCTCAGCCAGAAGCTGGCAAGCGGTAGCAACAGTGGCAGGGGTCTCTCCCACCTCCATGGCAGTTGGACATCTCCTGAGGGCTCCTAGACTGAGGGTGCAGGCTGGGCTGAGAGAACCCCCCCCTCCAAGTGCGTAAATTTCATGCACTGGGCCTCTAGTAATTATATAGTTCAAGCGTTCATACATAGGAGGTAAAATTATTTAGAACAGGATGGTGGGATGAGTAGGAAGGTGTTCACCTGGGAGGAGCATTTGAAAGTTTCTAGAGTTCTGACAATATACAATTCCATGCCCTTGATGGTAGTTATGCAATATTTGCTTTATAACAATTTTTTTGCCTTTTTTTAAATTAATTAAGGTATTACATGTGTACATATCTTTCCATTGTCCCCCCTACCCCACTCCCATACATGCCCTCACCCTCCAGTGTCTTGCGTCCATTGGTTATACATATATGCATGCATACAAGTCCTTTGGTTGATCTCTTATCACCCCCACCCCTCCCCAACCTTCCTGCTGTAATTTGACAGTCTGTTTGATGCTTTACTGCAGGGGTCCTCAAACTACAGCCCGCTGGCCACATGCGGCCCACCGAGGACGTTTATCCGGCCCGTCGGGTGCCGCTGCCTGCCCTGCTTAGCAGTGGACTTGTCCCAGGCCCGCAAGCACATAGGAATTTGTTCATAGCTTTTTCTTTAAACTATAGTCCGGCCCTCCAATGGTCTGAGGGACAGTGAACTGGCCCCCTGTTTAAAAAGTTTGAGGACCCCTGCTTTACTGCCTCTGTATCTATCTTTTTGTTCATCAGTTTATAATGTTCTTTATTATCCATAAGTGAGTGAGATCATGTGGTATTTTTCTTTCATTGACTGGCTTATTTCACTTAGCATAATTGTCTCCATTTCCATCCAGGCTGCTGCAAATGGTAAGAATTCCTTTTTTTTATAGCAGCATAGTATTCCATTGTGTAGATGTACCATAGTTTTCTGATCCAGTCATCTGTTGACGGGCACCTAGGCTGTTTCCAAATCTTAGCTATTGTAAATTGTGCTGCTATGAACATAGGGGTGCATATATCCTTTCTGATTGGTGTTTCTAGTTCATTGGGATATAATCCTAGAAGTGGGATTACTGGGTCAAATGAGAGCTCAATTTTTAGTTTTTTGAGGAAATTCCACACTGTTCTCCCCAGTGGCTGTATCAGTCTGCATTCCCACCAGCAGTGCACAAGGGTTCCTTTTTCTCTGCATCCTCACCAGCACTTGTCGTTTGTTGATTTGTTGATGATAGCCATTCTGACAGGTGTGAGATGGTACCACATTGTTGTTTTGATTTGCATCTCTCAGATAATTAGTGACTTTGAGCATGTTTTCATATGTCTCTTGGCCTTTCTTCTGTCTTCATTCAAAAAGTATCTATTTAGATTTGTTGCCCATTTTTTGATTGGGTTGTTTATCTTCCTTTTATTGAGTTGTATGAGTTCCCTGTAAATATTGGAGATTAAACCTTTATCAGTAATAACATTTGCAAATATGCTGTCCCATACAGTGGGCTTTCTTGCTGTTTTGTTGATGGTTTCTTTTGCTGTGCAAAAGCTTTTTATTTTGATGTAATCCCATTTGTTTATCTTCTCTTTAGTTTCCATTGCCCTAGGAGTGGTATTGGTGAAGAAATTGCTTCGGCATATGTCTGAGATTTCTCTGCCTGTGGATTCTTCTAGTATTTTTATGGTTTCCTGTCTTATGTTTAAGTCTTTTATCCATTTTTAGTTTATTTTTGTGTATGGTGTAAGTTGGTGGTCTACTTTCATTTTTTTGCATGTAACTGTCCAATTTTCCCAACACCATTTATTGAAGAGACTGTCTTGACTCCATTGTATGTTCATGCCTCCTTTGTCAAATATTAATTGAGTGTAGTGATTTGGGTCGATATCTGGGTTCTCTATTCTATTCCATTGATCTATATGTCTGTTCTTGTGCCAGTACCAGGCTGTTTTAAGAACAGTGGCTTTGTAATACAGCCTGAAATCTGGTATTGAGATCCCTCCTACTTTGTTCTTCTTTCTTAGGATTGCTGTGGCTATTCGGGGTCTTTTTTTATTCCAGATGAATTTTTGGAGAGTTCTTTCTAGGTCTGTGAAATATGCCATTGGTATTTTAATGGGGAGTGCATTGAATCTATAGATTGCTTTGGGTAGTATGGACATTTTAATGATGTTGATTCTACCAATCCATGAACAAGGTATGCTTTTCCATCTATTTATGTCTTCCTCTATCTCTTTTTTCAATGTCCTGTAGTTTTCTGTGTAGAGGTCTTTTACTTCCTTAGTTAATTTTATTCCTAGGTATCTTAATTTTTTTTGGTGTGATGGTAAATGGGATTTTTTCCTTAGTCTCTCTTTCTGTAAGTTCACTGTTGGTGTATAGAAATGCCATAGATTTCTTGGCATTAATTTTGCATCCTGCTACATTTCCGAATTCATTTATTAAGTCTAATAGTTTTTTGATGGAATGTTTAGGATTTTCTGTGTTCAGTATCATGTCATCTGCGAATAAGGACAGTTTTACTTCTTCTTTTCCAATTTGGATGTCTTTTATTTCTTCTTCTTGTCTAATTGCAATGGCTAGTTCTTCCAGTACTATGTTGAACAGGAGTGGTAAAAGCGGGCATCCCTGTCTTGTTCCTGTTCTTAGGGAAAATGGTTTTAGTTTTTGCCCAGTGAGTATGATGTTGGCTGTGGGTTTGTCATATATGGCTTTTATTATGTTGAGGTATGATCCTTCTATTCCCACCTTGCTGAGAGTTTTTATCAAAAATGGTTGTTGGATTTTGTCAAATGCTTTTTCTGCATCAATTGATATGACTATATGATTTTTATCTCTCAATTTGTTTATGTGATGTATCACATTTATTGATTTGCGGATATTGTACCACCCTTGCATCCCCGGAATAAATCCTACTTGGTCATGGTGTATGATCTTTCTGATGTACTGCTGGATTCAATTTGCTAGAATTTTGTTGAGGATTTTGGCATCTATATTCATGAGGGATATTGGCCTGTAATTCTCTTTCATTGTGTTATCTTTATCTGGTTTTGGTATTAGGGTGATGCTGGCTTCATAGAATGAGCTTGGAAGTGTTCCTTCCTCTTGAATTTTTTGAAATAGTCTGAGGAGGATAGGTTTTAGTAAAACTCCCCTGTAAAGCCGTCTGGCCCCGGGCTTTTGTTTGCTGGAAGCTTTTTAATGACTGCTTCCATTTCTTCCATAGTTATTGGCCTACTGAGATGTTTAGATTCTTCCTGATTGAGTTTTGCAAGGTTGTATTTTTCTAGGAATATGTCCATTTCCTCCAGGTTGTCCAGTTTGTTGGAATAGAGTTGTTCATAATATTTTTTAACAATCCTTTGTATTACTATGGGTCTGTTGTTATTTCGCCTCTAGCATTTCTGATTTTGTTTATTTGGGTCCTCTCTCTTTGCTTCTTGGTGAGCCTGGCTAGAGGTTCATCAATCTCGTTCATCCTTTCAAAGAACCAACCCTTGGTTTTGTTGATCTTTTGTATTGTTTCTTTGGTCTCTATGTTGTTTATCTCCACTCTGATCTTTATTATTTCCTTCTTTCTGCTTACACTGGGCTTTTCTTGTTGCTCTGGTTCTAACTCTTTGAGTTATAGGGTTAGATAATTTATTACCATTGTTTCTTGTTTTTTGCAGTAGGCTTGTAGAGCTATGAACTTCCCTCTCAAGACCGCTTTTGCTGTGTTCCATAGATAATGGATTGTTGTGTTTTCATTGTCATTTGTTACCATGATGTTTTTTATTTCTTCTTTGATCTCTCTGGTAAGCCAGTCATTGTTTAATAGCATGCTATTTAGTCTCCAACTGTTGGATTTTTTTGGATTGTTTTTATTGTAGTTGATTTCCAGTTTTATGCCATTGTGATCTGAGAAGATGTTTGATATGATTTCTATCTTCTTGAATTTGAAGAGACTTTGCCTGTGTCCTAATATGTGGTCTATCCTTGAAAATGTCCCATGTGCACTGGAAAAGAATGTATATTCTGTAGCTTTGGGGTGAAATGTTCTAAAGATGTCAATTAAGTCCATCTGATCTAGTGTGTTATTTAGGACTGATGTTTCTTTTTTTTTTAATATATTTTATTGATTTTTTACAGAAAGGAAGGAAGAGGGATAGATAGTCAGAAACATCGATGAGAGAGAAACATCGATCAGCTGCCTCTTGCACACCTCCTACTGGGGATGTGCCCGCAACGAAGTTACATGCCCTTTGCCGGAATCGAACCTGGAACCTTTCAGTCCGCAGGCTGACACTCTATCCACTGAGCCAAACCGGTTTTGGCAAGGATTGATGTTTCTTTGACGATTTTTTGTTTAGTTGATTTGTCCAGTGGTGTCAGTGGGGTATTAAAGTCCCGTACTATGACTGTATTGCTACCAATCTCTCCCTTGATATCTTCCAAAAGTTGTTTTATGTATTTGGGTGCTCCTGTATTGGGTGCATGTATGTTTACCACAGTTATTTCTTCTTGTTGAATTGCTCCCTTAAGTATTATGTAGTGACCTTCCTTAGCTCTTGTTATGGCCTTTACTTTGAGGTCTATTTTATCAGATATAAGTATCGCAACCCCAGCTTTTTTCTCATTTCCATTTGCCTGAAAAATGTTTTTCTATCCCTTCACTCTCAGTCTGTGTGAATCCTTTGTTCTGAGGTGGGTCTCTTACAGACAGCAAATATATGGGTCATGTTTTCTTATCCATTCAGCTACCCTATGTCTTTTGATTGGGGCATTTAATCCATTTACGTTTAATGTTTTTATTGACAAGTACATTTTTGTTGTCATATTTTTCCTTAATTTTTGTGTTTCTTCTTGCCTTTCTCTTTCTTATTTTTACAGCAGTCTCTTTAGCATTTCTTGCATTGCTGGTTTGGTAGTGATAAACTCTCTTAGCCCTTTTTTGTCTGTGAAGCTCCTGATTCCACCTTCAATTTCGAATGATAGCCTTGCTGGGTATAGTATTCTTGGGTTCAGTCCCTTGCTTTGCATTACTTTGTAAATTTCATTCCATTCCCTTCTGGCCTGGAATGTTTCTGTTGAGAAATCTGTTGATATTCTAATAGGAGTAACCTTGTAGGTAACTTTCTGTCTCTCTCTGGCAGCCTTTAAGATTCTTACTTTGTCGTTAGTGTTTGCCAATTTAATTATGATGTGTCTTGGTGTCGGTCTTTTAGGGTTCATCTTGTTTGGGACTCTATGTGCTTCCTGAACTTGCATGGTTTTTTTCTTGCCAATATCAGGGAAGTTTTCTGTCATTATTTCTTCAAACAGGTTTTCTATTCCTTGCTTCTCTTCCTCTCCTTCTGGTTCCCCTATTATGCGAATATTGATTTGTTTTGTGTTGTCCCAAAGCTCTCTTAGGCTCTCCTCTTGCTTTTTAAGTCTTCTTTCCAGTTGCTGTTGTGTTTGTGTGTTTTTTCCTACCTTGTCTTCTAATTCGCTGATGCCGTCCTCAGCCTCTTCCATCGTGTTCTTTATTGCAGCTATGTTGTTCTTCATCTCTTCTTGGTTCCTTTTTATGTTGGCGACATTCTCATTCAGCTCCTTATAATTCTCATTGAGTTGTGTGTATTTTTCATCCATCCGTTTAAACATCCTTATAACCATTACTCTGAATTCTATCTCTGATAAGCTGCTAGCCTAGAATTCATTTAACTCCCTTTCTGGTGGTTCCTCTTTTTCTTTACTTTGTCTTCCCATGTTTTCCTGTAATGTTTTAATTGTACATCCAATTGCTTTGCTACCCAGGTTCTTTTGGTGATGGTGCTACTGGTGTAATCTCTCAGTTCTCCTGGCCTTGGTAATCTAGTGTAGCTCCCTACTTGAGCTATTTGGGTTCTCTTGATGTAGGCCTGCGAGCTTGAGAGGCACAACTGCAGTGTCTAGAAGTCAGCAGCCATGGAGGGCAGTGTCCCAATTTTTGCTGTCTTGCACCCTTAATTGAAATCACGTGTGCCCAGTGGGGACTCACAGTGGCACCCAGGAACCATCTGTTGGGGTGATGGGGATCAGGGGGCCTGCACTCTGGGAAGGCATAACTGTGGTGTCCAGAGTTCTGTAGTTGTGGGGTGGGCAGACTCAGCTTTTGCTGCTGCACCTGTGGTGGATAGGCACTCACTCCCAGTGTCGGCTCACAGGGGCACCCACGGTAGTATGTTTGCCTGTGAGGCACACTGAAGCACTCTGAAGGGCCCTGGCCCTCATAATTGAGGCACCTGTGGGCAGGTATCCAGGATGAGTGAATTCAGAATTTCTACTGCTGGGGGGGGAGTGTGCCCCTGTTTGTCCAAGATCACACCCAGAGAGAGCTCACAGTGGCTCCCATGAGTGCCCCGTGGGTAGATGGGTTCAGGGTGCCTGCCTGTTGGAAATTCGTATCTGTGGAGGTGTGTTTGCTGGTGCAGTGCTCTGACTCTCTCTGAGGGGTCCTGGCACTGAGGTTGAGCCATTGGGGTTGAATGTGGGCAGTTATTCAGGAAGAGGAAATTCAGAATTTCTACTGTGGGGAAGCACGCCCTTGTCTGTGCAGAATCACACCCAGCAGAGTCTCACAGCTGCTCCCCGGAGTGTGCTGTGGATAGATGGGCTCAGGGGGCCTGCCTGTTGGAAATGCGCATCTGTGGAGGTGCCTTTGCGGGCACAGAGCTCTGATGCACTCTGAGGGGCCCTGGCACTGAAGTTGCACAGCTGGGGTGTTCGTGGGTAGTTATTCAGGAAGAAGGAGTTCAGAATTTCTACTGCAGGGCCGCGCTCCCTTGTCTGTACAAAATCACACCCGCGGGGGCTCCCAGTGGCTCCCAGGTGCTGCCTATGGAGTGGTGTGCCCTGGATGTCTGCGCGCGCTGGAAACGCACGAATGTTTTGTCCGAAGTTCTGCTGCTGGGGAGAGGGAGGTTGCACTTACTGCTTCCGAGCGGTGCACCTTTGGAGGTGGAGGTCCCAGGGTCCGCGGGTCTGTGGTTGGGGCAGCAGGATTTTGGCTAGAGTGGCTTCTGGGTCACGGGGCAGTTCCAAGGCCTGTCTGGTTGGTGGTGCTGATGAGTTCCTAAAAAAAAGGCCATTCTCCCCTTCAAGATGGCGTGGGCTCCGTGCCGGAGTCCCACAGTCCGGGGAGTGCCCACAGCGGTGGTAGTCTCTCCTTGTCTAAGAGAGCCTGGTCTGCCAGCCCCTGCTGCTCCTATGGGGCTTTAACTGTCCCTTACTCACTCACACACACACCACACACATCCCCACACTCTCCTTTCATACCCTCACTCACTCACTTCCTCTCCCTCACCTCCATATTGCCAGCCGCCATCTTCTCTGAAATCTCACAGGCATATAACAATTTTTTAAAAACTGTACCCTGCTGAATGTATGCCATCTTAATAATTTTAAATTAATTAAAATGTATATTCCTAGTTCAAAGTTACATCCTTCTATGCCACTAGATGTGTGGATTCCAGTTGTAATTCCCATCTTTTCACTTCACTGTGCATGAATGAACTTGGTAATGTTACATGCCTATCTCATCTTCATTTTTCACACACAAAAAAGTGTGAATAATAATACCATTTTTGAAGGTTAAATTTATATAACTTTCATTTATAAAATGCTCAAAATCACTGATCATCAGAGAGATGTAAATTAATAAGATAATGAGGTATCACCTCACACCTATCAGAATGGCTAGCATCAACAAATCAACAAATGACAAGGCTGAGGAGGATGTGGATAAAATGGAACCCTGCTGGTGGGAATGCAGACTGGTACAGCCACTATGGAAAACAGTACAGTGTTTCCTCAAAAAATTAAAAATGAACTCCCATTTGACCCAGTGATCCTCCTTCTAGGCATATATCTTAAGAAACCTGAAACATCAATCAGAAAGAATGTATGCACCGCTATGTTCAAAGCAGAGCAATTTACAATAGCTAAGATCTAGAAAGAGCCCAAGTGTCCATCAGTAGATGATTGAATAAGAAATCCGTGACACATTTATACCATGGAATACTATGCAACAGTAAAAAAGAAGGACCTCTTACCCTTGGAGACAACTTGGAGGGACCTGGAGAGTATTATGCTAAGTGAAATAAGCCAGTCTGAGAAAGACAAGTATCACATGATCCCACTCACATGTGGAACCTAATGAACAAAATAAACTGATGAACAAAATAGACATAGAAGCATAGAACAGACTGAGGAATCTCAGAGGGAAGGCTGGGGAGGGTAGATGTGGAAAGATAAATAAAGAAATTATATGCATATATACATAAACCATGGACACAGACAATAAGGAGGTGAAGGCCGGGAACAGGGGAGAGGGGGGCAGGCTAGAATGGGTCAATAGGGAAAAAGGGGGACATATGTAATACTTTCAACAATAAAGATTTATATGCATATAAATGCATTCAAACCTAAGCATTTTTAATTTTTAAAAAAGTGTATAATCCAAATGGTACTTGTTGTGTCATTTTAATAATAACTAGAGGCCTGGTGCATGAAAATTCATGCACTGGAGCGGGGGGGGTCCTTCAGCCTGGCCAGCCTCCTCTCAGTCCTGAAACCCTCAGGGGCGGGAGGTGACCCAGCAATCAAGGGAAGGCAATGTCCCCATCACAACTCTGCTGCTGCCACTGCTGGCAGTGCAAGCCTTGGCCGGCCCGGTTACCTGAGCCTCAGGTGGCCCTGGGCGGCTGGGCAGCCAACATCCGAGGCTTGCCTGCACCTTGGGCCAGCCCTAGGCAGCTCGGAAGCTGGCATCTGAGGCTTGCCTGCACCTCAGGCCAACCCTAGGCAGCTGGGCAGTCGACATCTGAGGCTTGCCTGCACCTCAGGCTGGCCCTAGGCAGCTGGGCAGCTGACATCCAAGGCTTGCCTGTGCCTCGGACTGGCCCTGGGCGGCTGGGAGGCTGGAGGGACTGGGGGACTCCAGAGGCAGGTACTCTGAGCAGCCGGACCCGCCTGGGGGCAGGCATGGCCATGCCACGTGCCTGCTGCCCCAGCGGGGCTAAGGGGACTGGGAGCTGCCATCTGTGGCTATGGGCACCGCCATCTTTGAGGGCATGGCAGTCAATTAGCATATCCCTCCTTATTGGCTGTAGGCACCACCACCTTTGTGAGAGTGTGACAGTCAATTAGCATACTCCCTCTTTATTAGATAGGATAATAATGCTGCTGATGATGATATCTCATCATATTCCTAAGAGTCACGTACTACATTGATATTCAGAATTCTGAAAATATTTCTTTACATCTCACTTATGCTCACTTTTGAATTCCTGGAGATTTATCCTGTGTTGACTGGTAGTAACTTATTGCTGAGAATTATGATAATTATTCTTTCTTCTACTTGATTATCTGATCCTTCCCAGATTCCTTTGCTGATTCCTGCTCATATCCCCAAACTCCTTTTTTTTCCTTTTTTTTATTTATTTTTTTATTAAGGTATTATATGTGTACATATCTTACGATTGCCCCCCTACCCCCATCCCATACATGCCCTTACCCCCCAATGTTTTGCATCCGTTGGTTACTCTTATATGCATGTATATAAGTCCTTCATTGATCTCTTATTTCTCCCACCTCTCCCTAACCTTACTGCTGTAATTTGACAGTCTGTTTGATGCTTTACTGCCTCTGTATCTATCTTTTTGTTCATCAGTTTATAATGTTTTTCATTATCCCCAAATGAGTGAGATCATGTGGTATTTTTCTTTCATTGACTGGCTTATTTCACTTAGCATAATGTTCTCTAATTCCATCCAGGTGCCTACAAATGGTGGTAATTCCTTCTTTTTTATGGCAGCATAGTATTCCATTGTGTAGATGTACCATAGTTTTCTGATCCAGTCATCTGCTGACGGGCACCTAGGCTGTTTCCAAATCTTAGCTATTGTAAATTGTGCAGCTATGAACATAGGGGTGCATACATCCTTTCTGATTGGTGTTTCTAGTTTCTTAGGATATAATCCTAGGAGTGGGATTACTGGGTCAAATGGGAGTTCCATTTTCAGATTTTGAGGAAACTCCATACTGTTCTCCACAGTGGCTGCACCAGTCTGCATTCCCACCAGCAGTGCACAAGGGTTCCTTTTTCTCCGCATCCTTGCCAACACTTGTCGTTTGTTGATTTGTTGATGATAGCCATTCTGACAGGTGTGAGATGGTATCGCATTGTCGTTTTGATTTGCATCTCTCAGATAATTAGTGACTTTGAGCATGTTTTCATGTGTCTCTTGGCCTTCCTTCTGTCTTCTTTCAAAAAGATTCTATTTAGGTCCGTTGCCCATTTTTTTATTGTATCATTTATCTTCCTTTTATTAAGTTGAATAAGCTGCCTGTTGATGATGGAGATTAAACCTTTATCAGTGATAACATTTGCAAATATGTTCTCCCATACAGTGGGGATTCTTGTTGTTTTGTTGATGGTTTCTTTTGCTATGAAAAAGCTTTTTATTTTGATGTAGTCCCATTTGTTTATTTTCTCTTTGGCTTCCATTGCCCTAGGGACAGTTTCAGTGAAAAAGTTCTTTTGGCATATGTCTGAGATTTTGCTGCCTGTGGATTCCTCTAGTATTTTTATGGTTTCCCATCTTATATTTAAGTCCTGTATCCATTCTGAGTTTATTTTTGTGTGTGGTGTAAGTTGGTGATCTAGTTTTATTTATTTGCATGTATCTGTCCAATTTTCCCAACACCATTTATTGAAGAGACTGTCTTGACTCCATTGTATGCTCATGCCTCCTTTGTCAAATATTAATTGCGCATATTGGTTTGGATCGATATCTGGATTCTCTATTCTATTCCATTGATCTCTATGTCTGTTCTTGTGCCAGTACCAGGCTGTTTTGAGGACAGTGGCTTTGTAATACAGCTTGAAATCTGGTATTGAGATCCTTCCTACTTTGTTCTTCTTTCTCAGGATTGCTGTGGCTATTCGGAGTCTTTTTTATTCCAGATGAATTTTTGGAGAGTTCTTTCTAGGTCTGTGAAATATGCCGTTGGTATTTTAATGGGGAGTGCATTGAATCTATAGATTGCTTTGGGTAGTATGGACATTTTAATGATGTTGATTCTACCAATCCATGAACATGGTATGTTCTTCCATCTGTTTACATCTTCCTCTATCTCCTTTTTCAGTGTCCTGTAGTTTTCCACGTATAGGTCTTTTACCTCCTTGGTTAGGTTTATTCCTAAGTATCTTAATTTTTTTGGTGCGATGGAAAATGGGATTGCTTTTTTAGTCTCTCTTTCTGTAAGTTCACTGTTGGTGTATAGAAATGCCATAGATTTCTTGGCGTTAATTTTGTATCCTGCTACATTGACGAATTCATTTATTAAGTTGGTTAGTTTTTTGATGGAGTCTTTCGGGTTTTTTATGTACAATATCATGTCATCTGCAAATAAGGACAGCTTTACTTCTTCTTTTCCAATTTGGATGTCTTTTATTTCTTCTTCTTGTCTGATCGCAATGGCTAATACTTCCAGTACTGTGTCAAACAGGAGTGGTGAGAGTGGGCATCCCTGTCTTGTTCCTGTTCTTAGGGGAAATGGTTTTAGTTTTTGCCCATTGAGTATGATGTTAGCTGTGGGTTTATCATATATAGCTTTATTATGTTGAGGTATGATCCTTCTATTCCCACCTTGCTGAGAGTTTTTATCAAGAAAGGGTGTTGGATTTTGTAACATGCTTTTTCTGCATCAATTGATATGACTATGTGATTTTTATCTCTCAATTTGTTTATGTGATGTATCACATTTATTGATTTGCGGATATTGTACCATCCTTGCATTCCTGGGATAAATCCTACTTGGTCATGGTGTATGATATTTCTGATGTACTGCTGGATCCGATTTGCTACAATTTTGTTGAGGATTTTGGCATCTACATTCATGAGGGATATTGGCCTGTAATTCTCCTTCATTGTGTTGTCTTTATCTGGTTTTGGTATTAGGGTGATGCTGGCTTCATAGAAGCAGCTTGGAAGTGTTCCTTCCTCTTGAATTTTTTGGAATAGTCTGAGGAGGATAGGTTTTAGTTCTTCCTTGAATGTTTGGTAAAACTCTCCTGTGAAGCCGTCTGGCCCTAGGCTTTTGTTTGCTGGAAGCTCTTTGATGACTACTTCACTTTCTTCCATTGTTACTGGCATATTGAGTTGTTTAGATTCTTCCTGATTGAGTTTTGGAAGGTTATATTTTTCTAGGAATATGTCCATTTCCTCCAGGTTGTCCAGTTTGTTGGAATTGAGTTGTTCATAGTATTTTTTAACAATCCTTTGTATTTCGGCGGGATCTGTTGTTACTTCACCTCTTTCATTTCTGATTTTGTTTATTTAGGTCCTCTCTCTTTGCTTCTTGGTGAGCCTGGCTAGAGGTTCATCAATCTTGTTTATCCTTTCAAAGAACCAGCTCTTGGTTTTGTTGATCTTTCGTATTGTTTCTTTGGTCTCTATGTCGTTTATCTTTGCTCTGATCTTTATTATTTCCTTCCTTCTGCTTACACTGGGCTTTTCTTGTTGCTCTTTTTCTAACTCTTTGAGTTGTTGGGTTAGGTAATTTATTACCATTGTTTCTTGTTTTTTTGCAGTAGGCTTGTAGAGCTATGAACTTCCCTCTCAAGACTGCTTTCGCTGTGTCCCATTGATTTTGGATTGTAGTGTTTTCATTGTCATTTGTTGCCATGATGTTTTTTATTTCTTCTTTGATCTCTCTGGTAACCCAGTTATTGTTTAATAGCATGCTATTTAGTCTCCATGTGTTTGATTTCTTTGGGTTGTTTTTATTGTAGTTGATTTCCAGTTTTATGCCACTGTGGTCTGAGAAGATGCTTGATATGATTTTTATCTTCTTGAATTTGAAGAGACTTTGCCTATGTCCCAACATATGGTCTATCTTTGAAAATGACCCATGTGCACTTGAGAAGAATGTATATTCTGTGGCTTTGGGGTGAAATGTTCTGAAGATGTCAATTAATTCCATCTGGTCTAGTGAGTCATTTAGGATTGATGTTTCTTTGCTGATTTTTTGTTTGGATGATTTGTCCAATGGTTATAGTGGGGTATTAAAGTCTCCTACTATGATTGTATTGCTGTCAATCTCTCCCTTGATATCCTCCAGGAGTTTTTTTATGTATTTGGGTGCTCCTGTATTGCGTGCATATATGGTTACCAGAGTTATTTCTTCTTGTTGTATTGCTCCCTTTAGTATTATGAAGTGGCCTTCCTTATCTCTTGTTATTTCCTTCACTTTGAGATCTAATTTGTCAGATATAATTATTCCTACCCCAGCTTTTTTTTCAGTTCCATTTGCCTGGAAACCTTTTTCCATCCCTTCACC
Organism: Plecotus auritus; assembly: GCF_963455305.1. Taxonomy (NCBI): domain Eukaryota; kingdom Metazoa; phylum Chordata; class Mammalia; order Chiroptera; family Vespertilionidae; genus Plecotus; species Plecotus auritus. The sequence continues at coordinate 150,273,692 of NC_137772.1, forward strand.
CTCAGTCTGTGTGCGTCTTTTTTTCTGAGGTGGGTTTCTTGTAGAAAGCAGATATATGGGTCGTGTTTTCTTATCCAATCCGTTACACTATGTCTTTTGATTGGGGCATTTAATCCATTTACATTTAAAGTTATTATTGTTAGGTACTTATTTGTCGCCATTCCTGTTCTTTACCTCTGTGTTCCTTCTTCGCTTCCTATTTCTTTTTTTTTTTTTTTTTTTTACAGCATACCCTTTAGCATTTCTTGCATTGCTGGTTTGGTGGTAATAAATTCCCTTAGTCCTTTTTTTCTGTGAAGCTCCTGATTTCTCCTTCAATTTTGATTGATAGCCTTGCTGGGTACAGTATTGTTGGATTCAGACCCTTCCTTTGCATGACTTTGTATATTTCATTCCATTCCCTTTGAGCCTGATGAGTTTCTGTTGAGAAATCAGTTGCTAGTCTGATGGGGGTTCCTTTGTATGTAACTTTCTGTCTCTCTCTGGCCACTTTTAAGATTCTTACTTTGTTGTTGGTGTTTGCCAATTTAATTATAATGTGCCTTGGCGTCAGTCTTTTGGGGTTCATTTTGCTTGGGACTCTGTGAGCTTCTTGGATTTGTGTGGGTTTTTTCTTCCCTACATCAGGGAAATTTTCTGTCATTATTTCTTCAAAGAGGTTTTCTATTCCTTGCTCAGCTTCCTTTCCTTCTGGAACCCCTATTATGCGGATGTTGTTTTGTTTCGTGTTGTCCCAAAGTTCCCTTAGGCTCTCCTCCTGCCTTTTAATTTTTTTTCTAGAAGTTGCTCTACTTGGGTATTTTTTCCCATCTTATCTTCTAGCTCACTGATGCAGTCCTCTGCTTCTTCTAGTCTACTCTTGATACTTTCTATTGAATTCTTTACAGCAGCGATGTCATTTTTCATTTCTTCTTGGTTCTTCTTCATTTCCTCTTGGTTCTTGCTCATATTGTCGAATTTGTCTTCCATTCTTTTCAGCCACCTTATGACCATTTCTCTGAATTCTTTTTCTGGAAGGTTGCTTGCCTCCATTTCGTTTACTCCCTTTTTTGGTGATGCCTGCTTTTCTTTCATATGCGGGCTGTTTCTTTGTCTCCCCATGGTCTCTCTTCTCTGGGTGTCTGGTTATGTAGTTCTCTCTCTCCTGCGTTGACTTAAAGGGACAAAATACAGCACTACCAGGTACAACACACAAGGCACTGAACAGAAATGTATTCACGATATTAATAACCTCCAATAAAGGTGACCACCACAGAAAGGCAAATTAGAGGATAGGAGAGAACGAAGAAGAGGAAAAAGAAAGAAAGAAGAAAAAAAAAAAGGAGTGTCAAAATGAAATTGGGAAAAGGGAAATAAAAAGTAAGAGAGACAAAAAAGAGACTAAGAGAGAAAGGGGAACAGACTATATATATTGGGGATAAAACTCCAATGGAACAATCACTAATCCCAGCAAATGCCAGCAACAAGTACCTGGGGATTAATACAAACTACAACACCAACTAATATTGAGTGAGGCAAGGGAAAACAGAAGCACAAAACAAACAAAAAAATAAACAAAAGAAGAATAAGCAAAACAATCTCACACAAAAAAATGAAAATTCGATATAATCTACATTCAAGCAAACAACAACAAAAGGACATAGAAAAAACAATTTTTTGGATAGTTAAGACAGCGAAGAGAGAGGTGTGTATGGACTTGGAGCAGAGGATTGGAGATTAGATATGTAAGTAGGGTGAAATTTTAACAAGAGGTAAACAGAAAGAATAGGGAAAATCTAAAGCAGGAAAGGGGTAAGATAAACAGGACACCGCAAAGGGGAAGGTTAGGAAGAGAATGATGGCATAAAGGTAGAGTTGAGATAAAGTAAAACGATGCTAAAGGAAAGATAAAAATAGAATGTAGAACACTAATCCCAAAATAAAATGAAGAGAAAATAAAATGACACTTAAAAAAAAAAAGATAAAATAGCAGTAGTAATAATATGGATTGAAAATAAAAATGTAATAATTAAAAAGGTAAAATCAAGTGAGGAAAAAAGAAAAAAATTAGTTTCTTGAGTAAAAGATGCAAAAAATGAAAATAAAAAAATAAAAACAAAATGTGGAGTAGTGAAGGTCATTCACTTCCTCTGTTGTTCTGTTTGGCACACCTGTTTCTCAGTCTGGACAGTATTGCAGTTCCCTGCGTTCCACTGCTCTTCCGTGTTGTAAGCCAGTCCTGATTTTAAGCAGGCAGTGTGTCTTAATTTCTCGTATTCATTTATTTTTGATTACACAAGCGTCAATTTGTGATTCAGCCCCTGGGTGGCAGTGTTTCTGGATTGACTTCTGGGCCTACCTATGGCCTCTCTAGGCAATGTTAGAGCCTTCTTTACCTGTGGCACTCACTACCGGTTTGTGGGAGTGGGCTGCCTCAGAGCTGGCTCTCCGATGGTCACTCCCCGCTCTGATCCCCAGGTTCAAGAAAAGCAACTTTCCCCTGCAGTCTCCCAGGGTGTCCCCAACTGGGTGATCCTATGTATTGGACTTAGTAATCAGAGGCAAGGATTTGAAGAGGAAAAAGCCCAAGTGTGCGAACTCCGGGGCTGCGCGTAAGTCTAGGCAGCCGGCACACTCCTGACATTCTTAGGGTGTCCCTGCACATCAGATCAAAGTGGGTTGCTTTTTAGAGAGCCCTTCTGTTAGCAGCTCTGAGGACCTTCTTCCACATTCACAGATCACGCCTGCCCCAACAGCCACGGATTTTTCTAGGCACAGGCTTCCCTGGTCCTCCAGCTCCTGCAAAACGCGCGTTCCTCTCTCCCTCCAGGACCAGAGACCTCAACTTATCCCAGGCGAAGTCTGACCTTTCTGTGGTGGAGTGTAGAGCTCCTCTGAACCCGTGTGTTTGCACCAATTAGGGAGCGTTATTCTGGGGCTCGCAGCTGTTCTGTGGGTGCCGCAGTTGTGGATTCTCAGGCTTCCGATAAGCTCCACTTTCCAGTTCAAGATGGTGTAGACTCCGCGTCCAAGCCCGCAGCTCCAGGGACCCAGCTGCAGTGGGGGCTGCCAGGTCAGGGGAACCCCGTCTAGCAGTCCCCCACCTTCTTCTGGAGTTCAGCTGTCCCCCAACTTGCCAACAAACACTCCTTGTGTGACCCTCAGCTGTTCTTTCTTTCTGCTCCCGGACAAGGCTGGGAACACATCTGTCTATTCCGCCGCCATTTTTCCCTCTCCATATCCCCAAACTCTTGATGTTGAAGCATTGCAGGACTCAGTAGTTGAGCCTCTTCTTCTTTTTCTCAAGGTTATCCTATCCAATCTCATGGCTTTAAATACTATCTATAAGCTTATGACCTCTAAATTTATATCCTCATCCTGGACCTTGCATTTCTATGCCCCCATATCTTAGAGTTATAATTAACTTCTCTCACCTTTTTATATCCCACATTAGATCTACCAGCAAATATTTACATCTCTGTTTTCAAAATATATCCAGAATCTAATTATTTCCATTACCGCTTAGATTAAGTCTCTCTCACCTGGACTTTTTTAATAGTATCTTAACTGGTCTCTGTTTCCACATCACTACATTTCATTTTATTCCTAACAAATGACCCAATTGTTCTGTGATAACATGAGGTCATGCCTTTCCTCTGCTCAAAACCCTTCCACAACTTTCTATTTTATTCAAATTTAAAGCCGAAGTTTTAAAAATTATATCTACACTAATAAAAGAGAAACATGCAAATCGACCATACCTCCGCTACGCCCACAAGCCATGCCCACCAGCCAATCAGGAGCGACTATGCAAATTAACCCAACCAAGATGGCTGCGGCCACAGAGCGAGCAGGAGGCTTGTGTTTCCCTGGCAATAGAGGAAGCCAAGCTTCCTGCCCCCCCGCCCCGGCCTGCCCTGGCCTCTGCTCAAGGCTACAAAGTTTCAATTAGAGAAGATAAATAAATCCCAGATACCAGGGCCTCCGCTTGGTTTGCCGGGAGGCGTGGCTGGCCTGCAAACCACCACAGGCCTCTCGCCCAGGCCACCCCACACCCCAAGGGAACCTCCACCCTGATCTGGGACACCCTTCAAGGCAAACCAGCTGGCCCCCACCCATGCACCAGGCCTCTATCCTATCTAATAAAAGAGTAATATGCAAATTGACCGTCACTCCAACACACAAGATGGCTGCCCCCATGTGGTCAAACATGGCTGCCCCCATGTGGACACAAGATAGCCAGCAGGGGAGGGCAGTTGGGGGTGATCAAGCCTGCAGGGGAGGGCAGTTAGGCATGACCAGGCCGGCAGAGGAGGGAAGTTGGGGGCTACTAGGCCTGCAGGGAAGGGCAGTTGGGAGGACCCAGGCCTGCAGGGGAGGGCAGTTAGGGGTGACCAGGCCTACAGGGGAGCAGTTAGGCATCAATCAGGCTGGCAGGAGAGTGGTTAGGGGGTGATCAGGCTGGCAGGCAGAAGTGGTTAGGGACAATCAGGAAGGCAGGCAGACGGGCAGTTGGGAGCCAGCAGTCCTGGATTGTGAGAGGGATGTCTGACTGCCCATTTAGGCCTGATCCCGGATCTCAAGGGGTCTTAGATTGGAGAAGGTGCAGGCTGGGCTGAGGGACACACACAACCCCCCGTGCATGAATTTTGTGCATCGGGCCTCTAGTATATTTATAATTGTGCCTGCTATACACACACATGCACACACATGCACACATACAGAGCATTCCCCACCCATCCCCCTTCTCTGATTCTTTTTTCTTCTGGATCAACCCTCACTCTCCATCCTTACTTCTCTGACTTCATCTCCTATTAGATAAAGCCACATTGCCCTTTCCTCAATACCCCAGGCATGTTCACACCTCATAAATCCTTGCTGTTCCATCTATTTGGATCTCTGATTTTGGATTTGGACATGGCTGACTTCCTCACCATCTTCAGTCTTCATTAAAATGTTACCTTTTCAACCAGACCTTCTTGACTACCTGATTTGTAATGGCAAATTTCCCCCTCAGACATTGCAAGTACATTTCATTGCTAATACATGTATACAGCAAGAGTTTTTCAACAACCCCATTCATGTTATTGATGGGAGTGGAGAGGGAACAGCACATATTTTATTTAATACACTTATATAAGGAAGCATGTGTCTAACAAGAAGATTAACCTACTGAAACCTATGTAGGTGATTAGTTATCAACATGTCTTAACAATTAAAGATTATTGCATTCATTTATTCATTGAGCATTTACTGAGAAATAAGTGCAAGACACTCTGCTAAATACTAGGGTGTTCAGATAGATCCCAATTTTGTGGCTTTGCAAGGAGACATCTATAAAGCACATTAGTATGCCAAATTTCTTATTTGCTTCATCTGTTCCCCACAATTTAGGAGCAAGTCTTCTCAGGCCAGATTCTCAGGACTGCTGGCTCTTCCTACTAGACTTTGTTAAATATTAAGGGTTAGGATTCAATAATTATAAGTAGCCACTAGTGAACCTAAAGATAATTAACAACATTTGTATTTTGAAACAATTGAGTAGTCTTTATTCTACTAATCAGAAAATGAAAGACCTGTAATTTGTGGATATATCTTAGCCTTCTGGCTAACCATTAGTCTTGTAGATCGCTGAAATATTATCCCTTGTCACCCAAATTTTGATCCACAGACTGCAACATCAGCATTGTCTGGGGTTTTGTTAGCAATGTAGAACCTAAGGTGGTCCCTAGACCTGCTGAATCATGATGTGCATTTTCACAAAATCCCCAGGTGATTTGTATGCACATAAAAACTTGAGAAACTGCTGCAAATCACTTTGACTTTCTGAGTCCTTCCTTGTAAGCGATATTAAAGTTTTTTCTTCTACATAGTTCTATTACTAGACTCAGAGAAAATAAAAACCAAGAAAAAATAAAGACAATTTTGAATCTAGAGAGGTCAAGATCAGGCTGTGTTAGACACTGTAGATAAATCTAGAGTTCTAATGGAATGGTGGCAAAGAAAGATAAGTGGCAAAATCATTTAAGAGTTTTGCCACCTATTGGTGTTATTGAAAATGCCTTCAAACAATTTGAAGTTCTCATACAAGAATAATGCAACCTGTCAGTCAGGAGCCTTTTGAACACTTGTAACTAATTGATGTTCACCCTTCCAGGCATCAAATGCAATTACTGTGCCACTCGGGGTACAATTTAACTTGTAGTTGACATATTAAATGCAGAGAGAATCACAAACAGTAAAAGCATGAAGTCCACTTAGAGGGGAAGTGCCTTTCAGTTCTGAACACACAGGACACTGGCCCACTGACATGAGGCCTGACTCATACTGCTGATCTGTTGCAGAGATGAAATACACAAATCTAAAACCCTATAATACTATGTTTAAGTCTGTGTGATGTGCATGGAAGAAGATTACAACAGAATTAATCCTAGGACCATACTTAAAAAAAAATAGTGGCCTTATTTGCCAGTACTTAACACTAAGAAAAATAAAATTATTTTGGGCTGATGTTAGATCAGCTACAAACTTAGAGGTTTGTTGCTCCTACTAGAGTTTATTAGCCAGAGTTGTTGAGGTGTAGTGATTATGAGGATGGTGTGAGAATATTATATTTGCAAATGTTTTATACACAGAAATGGGTTAAACTGACTTTATATTATTCATTAGATTTAGATAAAACTCTTTTTTATTTTGAAATTTAACTTAATTTTTTTTGTAAAGTGTCTCATTAGTGTCAAAATTACAGTCCAAACTGTACAAACATCAAGTAAATGTATGTTATTTACTCTTCAGTTCTCCAGTAATGCATGTACCCACAGTAAGGTTTCCTACAGTCACTCAATAGAATGTCTGTATAGCTTTTTATGCTGATTCCAGTTGCCTCAAAATAGAAATAAGGTTATTTACATGACACATAAATTGCTTCCACCCACAAATCTATTTACTTTTGAAACCTTAGGCAAGTGTGATTTAAAGTTCTCACTGCTCTTTTTTTAGAAAAATGAGCAAAAACAATATATAGGTAATATTATAGTCATTTCCTACAAACTACAGAATGAATTTACTGAAGGATAGCCTATTGATGTCATATAGAAACATTTGAAAAGTATGTGATTAATTATTATTATGCCTTAAAAGAATATCCTATTGTAATTTCTTTTATAGCTTTATATGTGCACACACATCTGTAGATATACATATGAATATAAATATAACAGCAAATTTTTTCTTCTTGATACATCCAGTTAGCACCACTTGTATTTACTGTGGTAGATATAGGCTTATTGTTCAATAATTCAACTTCCTTTTCTTCTGGGTACATGGCTAGAGTTCATTTCACAGACTACATAAGAATTAGAAATGTCCATTTGATTAATGTCTATGCTGAAGAGAGTAGAGTGTCTATCAGCTTGGATTCCTAAATGACCATATGACCATTTAGAGCAGAAATCCTCTCTACTGTACATACTATACACATTTATCCTCCCACAAACCCACCACACACTCATCCGACCTCACCCCCAACACACAAACTGCCCATTAGAATTCATGTGTGCAAGAAGGAGACTTCATTGTGTTCAACTTCTGAAACTTCAAAATTTACTTGGTAGTACAGATACCAGGACTTTCCTCTTATATAAAACAAACATACATCTGAGAACAACATGGATAAAGATCAAGAAATTATTTATTAGTTGTTGTCCCTAATCTTACTCTCTTCCCACCCCATTCATATAAAGTACATATATATACTGTATATATATATACTGTATATATTATATAGGATATATATATGTGTACATATATATATATATATATATATATATATATATATATCCTATATAATAAAGAGGTAATATGCAAATTGACCATCACTCCAACACACAAGATGGCTGACCCCATGTGGTCAAAGATGGCCACCTCCATGTGGACACAAGATGGCCACCACAAGATGGCTGGCAGGGGAGAGCAGTTGTGGGCAACCAAGCCTGCAGGGGAGGACAAGGCCTGCAGGGGAGGGCAGTTGGGGGCAATCAGGTCAGCAGGGGAGGGAAGTTAGGAGAGACCAGGCTGGCAAGGGAGGGAAGTTAGGGGTGACTGGGCCAGCAGGGGAGGGCAGTTGGGGGGGACCAGGCCTACAAGGGAGTATAGTTAGGGGCAACCAGGCCTGTAGAGGAGGGCAGTTGGGGGCAACCAGGCCAGCAGGGGAGGTCAGTTAGGGGTGACCAGGCTGGCAGGGGAGGGCAGTTGTGGTGGACCAGGCCTGCAGGGGAGGACAGTTAGGGGCAACCAGGCCTGCAGAGGAGGGCAGTTGGGGGTGACCAGGCTGGCAGGGGAGTGGTTAGGGGGTGATCAGGCTGGCAGGCAGAAGTGGTTAGGGGCAATCAGGAAGGCAGGCAGGAGAGTGGTTGGGAGCCAGCAGTCCTGCATTGTGAGAGGGATGTCTGACTGCCTGTTTAGGCCCGATCCCGGGATTGGGCCTAAACGGGCAGTCGGACATCCCTCGAGGGGTCCCAGATTGGAGAGGGTGCAGACTGGGCTGAGGGACACCCTCCCCCCATGCACAAATTTTATGCACCAGGCCTCTAGTGTGTGTGTGTGTGTATGTATGTGTATATATATGAAGATTTGTGCAAGAATAGGCCTTCCTTCCCCTGGATGCTGGCAATGGTTTCCCTCTGGCACTCAGGACCTGGGCCTTCACTCTGGCCACCACCTCCCGCCTTCGCTCCGGGGTGGCTGCTGCCATCTTTGTTGTGTTAATTTGCACATTCCCTCCTTGTTGGCTGTGGGCACTTCCATCTTTGTCATGAAGTGATGGTCAATTTGCATATTCCATCTTTATTAGATAGGATATATGTATATATATATGTGTGTGTATATATATATATTATATATATATATATGATATATATAATATATATAATATATATATTTATCAGAAAGGAGAATGTGAACAAGGCAAAAAGGCCAAAGAAGAAATAAGATTAGAGATATTACAGAGAAGGGAAATGTGTGAGTCCCAAGTGGCTTGATTTTACCCAGTAGGTTGCTAGGGAAATCTATATGACCCAAAGCTCAATAAAGCTGTTTTTATCACTAGACTCTTAATTTAAAGGCCATCCTCTGTAGCTAATACTCATGCTGCTTTCATTCCTACCCTCATCTGTCCAGTCTGGGTAGCTGTTCATCAAATCCACTTCACCCACCACATAGCAATAGGCCTACCTCCCCAAGAGCTACTTGCACTCCAATGACTGCTTTTTCACTCTCTGTATCCCATTAATGACATTTGTCTTGATTATAGTAACATTTCTGTGAGAAAAAAAAATTAAAGTTCAATAGTTTTTAATCCTCTTGGACCTGTTTTTCCATTTTCCCTTTGAGACAGTTCGTTTTTCTATGCCTCTTAATATGATAAAGTAGTGAGTGACTCAAGCAATTATTGGGAGCCTTCTAATTTCTGGTATGATGTTTGGCATTGGGGATATTGGGAAATAGGCACATCTCCCTGTGGGAAGTTCTCAGTCTTTTAAAAGCAGCCAGATCAAAAACAATTCCCTCCAGTACTGCATAATGAGTGCTATAATGAAGGTGTATGCACAGGTAGGTCTATGAAAATTCAGATGAGGATAAAAGGTGAATCTGAAAGAGAAATCAAGGAAAAATACGGGAAGTGATACTTGTGCCAAACCTTTAATAATTGGTAAGAATTTGTAAAGCAGAGAATGAGTGGAAGTATGTTTTAGGAACATGCAAGATCATGAGAAAAAGGAATATAGAAAAGAGGCCCAAGGTACATTCATAAGTAGAGTACATATTGCTAGGGGTAGAAGATTTGAGTTTGCTTCAAAAAGGAGTTTATGGCAAGCATTTCCAGAGCTTGGCTGGCTTTTAAGAAAGCGCTGGGAGAATTGGGTACATGCTACAGATATGTCTTGGTCTCTTTGACATGGCAAAGTAGATAATGTGAGACAGGGTAAGAGAGACAATTAGACGTCGATTTTAACAATCCAGAACATGGTGATAACAGCACAGTGTATAGCAGTAGCAATGGGGTTGGTGAGGAATACACAGGGAGTATTTATTATATAGATTGGACAGAATATGACAACAAATTAAGTATAAAAGAGTCAAAATAGCTAGGTAATCTCTACCCAACATAGAGACAATTAGGAAATCACTAACAAAAAGTGGATGAAGTTAAGGGAACTGACCATCTTTCTTTGGGTGGTATATAGAATGAAAAGGGCAATCAGATGTTCACCAGGTAGTTCAGAATAACCAGAGCAAAATCATCAATATCTAATGTCACTGAAGCTAAGTGGAAAGAAAGTCTAAAAAAGAAAAAGGAGATATTCCACAGATGAGTGAAAGCCTGTGATACTTGTCTTTCTCTGACTGCTTATTTCACTTAGCATGATACTCTCCAGGTCCCTCCATGCTGTCTCAAAGGGTAAGAGATCCTTCTTTTTTACTGCTGCATAGTATTCCATAGTATAAATGCACCATCGCTTTTTTAGCCACTCATTTATTGATGGGCACTTAAGCCCAAGGTGCTTTCGAAGTACCAGGGAGAGGCACTTGGCCAGGCCTGGGGCTTCAGAGAATGCTTCCTGACCAAGATCATGTGCCATTAGTAGGTGAGGTCTAGGACAATAGGAGAGGTTTGGATGGTGGGTAGAGTGGGAGAGCTGTGTAAACAGATGGAACAGCATGAGAAAGGGCTCAGAGATAGTGTAACCAGACAATCAAAGGGTCTGGGCTGCTTATCACTACTTGAGCCAATTCAGCAGAGACAGGGGTGAATCATATATTAACATTTATTCCAATACTGCCAGCAGTATGGGAGAGCAGTAGGTCATCCACAAAAATCTGCTTTGCAGCCCCCCCATAAGCCAGCTGCTTATATACGATAAGACAAAGATTACATGGGGAAGTAGGGATTACAGGCATGGGGAAGTAGGAAGCTGGGGTGGGACTCCATTATTTGGGCAACAAGGCTGTTAATCTTTTCAGGATAATAGGCCATTTTTGAATGAGAATGGGCCACATTTCAAGGTTGACTCCTGGTCCAAGATTGACTCCCAATCTTGAGGGCATAAAACTCCCAGCTAGGTCAGAATGTCCTTTCTTTAACCAACACAAGGCAATTACGGTTAACAGAGCATGATTAATATTTACCACAACCATAGCTAGTCCCCAATATTCTATTTTTTTTGCCCCTAATAATAGCAGCAGCCTCTGTCTTTCCTTTGATCTATTGACCTGCCTTGAATCTTCCTACACAGATTTCTTCCTAGGGTGGTGGTGTCTCTGGCTCTCACAATCCTGGGAGAGAAAAGATGATTGAACTCCTTCAATAGCTGATGAAGCCCTCCTAGCTCTATACACCAGCTGCACTCACATTCCTAGATTCTCCATGACCGACCAAACACACACATACCTTTGAAGACCACCCCTCAAAATCCCACCAATACAGGCTCTTAAGAAGCGTCTTTACATCTGTTACTTAGTTACATACTGTGGAAGAAAGGGGCCACATGCTGACCTGACAAGGTCGGGGGAGGCCTGCATGGTAGTCTTGCAAACTCAGAGACCTAAAGTAACCACAAACGATGGTCTGAAATTAAACTTTAACAGAAAGCAGTTATGGTGGGTAGTTAGATCCTAGGCCAGTATCTTCACTAACAAGGTCAACCTTTACCTTACCTAAGCCTATCTATCTTTTTGCATCTATGATAACACCCTTTAAGTGTCTGGGTAACTTGTAACTTCCCTTTTTCTGGACCTCCTGGGACACAACCAAATGTGCTGGGCACCAGGACAGATACCGCCAATTCCTTCATTATCATGTTAATTGTCCCTGCACCCACCTAAGTATGTGTCCATCTTTTACTTTTTATCCAATCCCAGGGGTTTCTCTACTTTGCTTTCTCCTGCTTCTCTAATCTATCACCAGTGGATTTCATGTAACCCACCTATGTCCCTTCTTTTGATTGCAATGTACAAATTCAGATGTAACCCGCCATTTCTCTGGTGCATTATCTCAATTCGTTGAGGTTCAGCTTCCCAGAATATGTTGACAGTTTGGCTCAAATAAACTCACAAAAATTCTTTACAGGTTTCAATGTTGTTGTTTTTTTTTATGTTAACAATACCAATAATAATACAGGGCTATTCTGCAGAGGAGGGGCTGAGAATATTTTATTGTTTAAATGATCAAAGTCAGTGTCTATGGCAGGTGGAATTTATACCCCTCTATAAAATAAGCCACCCTAAATGCCTGTTCCTGACAAAGGCAAATCAAATTCCTCCCAGGGCACTAAGAGAACCCTCCAAAGGTAAGAGTGTTTCTCTGGTAGGAATGCAGAAAAGTGGAAAGAAGGAATCTAGCTGCTCTCAACATAAGAATGGAAGCCTGTCTGAGGGGCAAGGCCAGGCTCAGTCCATAGGAAAAGTAACTGTTCTTAGTGGGAAGATCCTGTGAACTGTTTGTTTGTTTTTGAGGGCATCCATTCACCCAAGGAACTAGCAAGTTTAGTCACTTGAATGTGAAGAACTCGAGTCCATCCTTCCTCACATCACACACAGGAGCCCATTCCAAGAGGGCCCTGAGAGATTTGGCAGAGGCTGGGTAAAGGCTGAGGACAGAAGATATTTCCCTTATGAAGTTCAAGTCAATAAAGGTCAAATCAATAAAATACCATGCAACACTCACTAGGATGGCTATAATATTTTTGAGCAAAAATGTAGGTTGCTTCATATATATATATATATATATATATATATATATATATATATATATCTCCTATCTAATAAAAGAGTAATATGCAAATTGACCATCACTCCAACACACAAGATGGCTGCCCCCATGTGGATACAAGATGGCTGCCACAAGATGGCCTGCAAGGGAGGGCAGTTGTGGGTAATCAGCCCAGCAGGGGAGGGCAGTTAGGGGTGACCAGGCTGGCAGAGGAAGGAAGTTGGGGGCGACCAGGCCTGCAGGGAAGGGCAGTTAGGGGTGACCAGGCATGCAGGGGAGGGCAGTTGGGGGGACCCAGGCCTGTAGGGGAGGGCAGTTAGGGGCAAACAGGCTGGGAGGGGAGCAGTTAGGCATCAATCAGGCTGGCAGGGGAGTGGTTAGGGGGTGATCAGGCTGGCAGGCAGAAGTGGTTAGAGGCAATCAGGAAGGCAGGCAGGTGAGCAGTTGGGAGCCAGCAGTCCTGGATTGTGAGAGGGATGTCAGACTGCCTACCGGGATCAGGCCTAAACAGGCAGCCAGACATCCCTTGAGGGGTCTCAGATTGGAGAGGGTGCAGGCTGGGCTGAGGGACACACCCTCCCGTGCATGAATTTCATGAATTGGGCCTCTAGTATATATATAAAAGCATTAATAAGAATGTAGAGAAATTGGATCCCTGGAACATTGCTGGTGAGAATGTAAAATAGCGGGGCCACATTGGAAAACGTTTTGGCAGTTCCTCAACATGTTAAAGCATAGAGTTACCATATGACCCAAAAGTTTCACTTCTAGGTACATACCCAAGAGAAATGGAAACATGTTCACACAAAATGTTGTACATAATGTTCATAGTAGTGTTATTCATAAGAGCCCCAAACTGGAAACAACCCAAATATTCATCAACTGATGAATGGATAAACAAAATGTGGTATACCCATACACTAGAATATTATTTGCCAATATAAAGAAACAAAATACCAGGACATGATATAACATACATGAAACTAAAATGTTATGCTAAGTGAAAGAAGCCAGTCACAAAAGACCAGATATTATGACTGCATTTATGTAAAATATCCCTGGAGGCATATCCATACAGAACGAAGATTAGTGGCTGCCTGGGGCTAGGGCTAGGGTGGGAGGACAGGGAGGGAGCACTGAGAAAGAGAGGTGAATGTTAATGGGTATGGGTTTCTCTGGAGTGTTGCTAAAGTCCTATAATTGGTTCCTCTCTGAGGGGGGGTGGCTGGGCTCTTGGGTAGGAAGGTGCCAGCTTAAAGCCCGGCTGCAGCGGTCCATGCTACCGTCAGTTGTTACTGGAGGAGTGCGCTTGCCTCTGCAGTGCGGGCCCTTTGCAGGGATGCCAGTGTCACCAGCAGTGCCTGGGACCAGCTGAGATGGCAGCGGCCGACAGCAAGCCGGCCCTGGCCCCTGAAGAACAGCACGTGGATGCAGACACGGTGGCTCTTGGTCCTCTGCGGGGAGTGGAGGGATCAGGAGCCCCATGCCACCCTGGCAGCCTCCACGCTGCTCACTGCAGGACCTGCCTCCCGAGCTGCTGGTGGAGATCTTCGCCTGGCTCCCCGGCGCCAACCTGCCCTGCCTGGCCCAGGCCTGCACCAAATTCCACCACATCCTGCATACCGACAGCATCTGGAGACGGCGCTGCCGGGAGGAGTATGGCGTTTGTGAAAACTTGCAGAACCTGGTGATGATGGGTGTGTCTTGTCGAGAACTCTATGCAAAGTTGCTCCACCCATGCAGACACATTTTGGGATTGTGGCAGCCAGATAACCAACCCTATGGAGGACGGCTGAATGTAGTGGTGGATGGCTTATGCATTATTGGTTGGACATACCTGCCTCTCCATGACCCCCATGTGGATGACTCAATGCAATTCAAGCCCACGTTTAGAATTCGCCTGACAGAGGAAATCGGCCACGGTGGAGTGCATGCACGGCCGCAGAGGGCCCCACAGCTGCCACTTGCAGATTCGGAAGGACGGGTTCTCCACCAAGTGCAACCAGACGGGCCACCACAGGATACCTGGTTGGAGCCAAGAGGAATTACGAACGTGGCTGAGGGAAGAATGGGGGTGGACGCTGGAGGACATTTTCCAGAAGGACAGGCTGCGCTTCATCCTGATGAAGTTCATCTACCATCGGTATGACAACTGCCGGACCTACCGCCGCATCTACCTCTCCCCGAGCCACCCGGATGACCTCATCAGGCCAGGCCTCTTCAAAGGCACCCACGATGCCTACAGCCTAGAGATTGTCATGCTCAGCTTCCATGGAAAGCATGCCAGGGCCACGAAGATCACGGGTGACCACAAAGTCCCTGCTGGGCAGCAGATGATAGAGATCCACCTCATGCACCGCATCAAGCTGCCCGATGTTGAGATCTTCAGCAACTTCAACAAGTACTCCCATCTGGTCCAGGAGGTTCACGAGCAGGTGATCCAGGAGCAGCAGCAGCAGCAAGAAGACAGGACTGAGGATGGCGAGGACCATGGCTGGCTGAGCCCTGCGCAGTCCAGTGTCAGGGAGTCCGGGGCTGCAGCTTTGGAAGAGCAGCCTGTCCAGTTTGTTCTGCCTGCGGGCGTGAGCTCAAGTAACCAGAACTACCCCCGAACCTGCAGGATGTGTTTCTATGGCTTCCCCTACCCACAGCGCATCCCTGGAGTCTTCATCCTGTTCGATGAGGACCACTTCGGGTTCATCTGGCTGTACCCGAATTGCCTCAGCCTGTACAGCAGAGTCCAGGTCACCTTCCAGAATGCGGAAGCACCATCCCCACAGGCCTTCCAGAAGATGCTCAAGAACATTCAGTTCCGACCCCCTGACGGCCCCTCCCTTGCCCAGGGGCCACAGCAGAGAGAAGTGGCTTCAGAGGAAGAGCTACTTGCATGCACTTTGGAGATTTGACGTTCTGACCAGATTATCCACCTTCTTGTTTATTTGTTTGTTTTTAATCCTCACCCGAGGATATTTTTCCATTGATTCTTGGAGAGTGGAAGAGAGAGGGAAAGACAGAGAAATATTGATGTGAGAGAAATACATTTGTTGGTTGCCTCCTGCATGCCCCCTGACCAGGGCCAGTGCTGGGTAGGAGCCTGCAACTGAGGTAGAATCAAACCCTAGACCTTTCAATCTGCAGGCCCAGGTTCTATCCACTGAGCCATACCAGCTAGGGCTGAGCATGTCTTTTTAAAAAGAAAGAAAAAGAAAAGATCCTAAAATTAGATAGTGGTAATTATTAGATTGTTACAACTCTGAAAATAATAAAAACCACTGAATTGTACATTTTAAAAGGGTGGATTTTATAGTATGTGAATTATATTTCAATAAAGCTGTTATCAAAAATAAAAGAAAGAAAAAGGATGCACAGCATTGTTTCAAATAATGTCAAGAGAACAAGTATGATCTATACTAATAATAGCCTAGGTGGTGTCTCACCCTCACGTTGTCACAAGATGGCCAGGCACACAGTGGAGGCTGGGCCTGGCAGCCACTCCACACAGTGAGACGTGGCGGTCCCGCGCCTCTGCGCTGGCGGCATGTAGGAGGCTGGTCCTGGTGGAGGAGGCAGGTCACAGCAGGGGAGGGCAGTTGTGGGCGATCAGGCTGGCAGGGGAGCGGTTAGGGAGCGATCAGGCTGGCAGGCAGAAGCAGTTAGGGGCAATAAGGCAGGCGAGCAGTTAAGAGCCAGTGGTCCCGGATTGTGAGAGGGATGTCCGACTGCCAGCAATCAGAAATCCCTCGAGGGGTCCCAGATTGGAGAGGATGCAGGCCGAGCTAAGGGACACCCCCACTACCCATGCATGAATTTCGTGTACCAGGCCTCTAGTCTATGATAAAGTAGAATTAGGTCCAAGGGAAAGTAAATTATTAACAGATTTTGGAAGGAATTAGAACATTTACTCTATATGTGGGTATATTGTAATTTCCAGATAAAACTGACATTTTTTTGTCTAATATAGAAAAAATAATATACCATAAAACTACATATAGAGTAGGAGAAGCCTCATATGCTGAAAACTTAAATCACCTCCATAGGTGCCTAAGGCCAGATCTAAATATGAAAAACATTCCCAAAATGACACTTCAATTGTTGGGCTATAAAAAGTTAAAATATTTTTTTTTGTGTTCTGTCATTAATATTTTCACTATATTTCTGAACCATAAAGTTATTTCAACCAGACATCAAGGTAATGTTATGGTGAAGCACATCATAAATAACAATGAAACAGAAAAGAATTAAAAATTAAACATGTTAAGGAATAATGGAAAATTCTTGGCCATACATATCAGTACATTTGAATTCAAGAGTAAAATATAAATATGAAGATGATAAATGAAAAATCAGATCTAGACATGATATTGAGTAATGAGTAAGATTTGATTAAAATATACAATTCAACAATGGGAAATGTCTCTAAAATGAGTGTACATATTCTTAAATTATAACAGATGAGATTTAGATAATGAGAGTTAATAAAGTAATTTCTTCACCATTCCAATTTTAAATGTGAATTAAAATTATCTCCTGAGAAGCATTTCTAGAGAATAGATGTCTCTGACTTAGGAATAGAAAACATCTATTTTAAGCATCTCTAAAGTATTTTTCAATCAGATTTATCAGCTATCTAATATCATAATTTTAAAACAATTACATTTCCCCCTCCCTAAATATTCCTCTTTCCAGAACACACAAAAATAAATTTTAAAGAACTCTTAAAAAAGAGAAAATTCTGTGTTCTTCCCCAAATAAATTCATAGTTCAGATTATATTTCCAGTTTCTCTTAAATTTCTCCACTTGGATATTTTACCTAGGCTTCAGACTCAATTCTCTTTCTCCAATCCTGTTGATTTTCCTGGCTTCCTTAATCCTATTACTGGTTCTGGGATTAAGTCATTTTAGACTCTTTCCTGTCTTTACTTCAGTTTGTAATTGGTGAGCAAGTCCTACTAGGCCTCATTTTCTTCTCCCATCTTGCACTTATTCAGATTATCTTTACCTTTCTCCCAAAATGTTACCCTAGTTTCCTGATTTGCCTCATTTGGACTCTTCCCATGCCAATCCACTTTAGTCCTTATTTCAGACTAATATAATGGATGCTCAATTCTAACTATTTAAGTCCTTCCTTCAAAATCCATTGAACACTGAACAAATACAAATATCTTCATTTGGTATCCAATATTTCCCCAATTTACTGTTCTAATTTTATCCCCATTACTTCCTTTTATGCACCTCAGTTCCCAGTAACAGCAAAATATTGCTTCCCATACATGCCCTTTGATTTATTACTTCTACTGATATGCTCACATCTTCTGCCAGTTATGTTTCCAATACACCCTCACTAACCCAAATCCCATGTAACTAGTTGAAATAATATCTCCTCAAAATGATTCCGTCCACTCTCTATCACAGTCCAATGCTTTATAATTTAATCTCTTCTAAATTCCAATAGCACTTTTTAAATTTCTCAAAGTATTTTCTTATTACATATGAATTGATGTGAAAGTAAAATAACTTATAAATCAAGATAACACCAATATTAGCACATTTAGGATCTTAGTAGCATTGAAATTTTGTAAAGAAGAAGAAAAAGAAAAAGAGAAGAAGAAGAAGAAGAAGAAGAAGAAGAAGAAGAAGAAGAAGAAGAAGAAGAAGAAGAAGAAGAGGAAGAAGAAGAAGAAGAAGAAGGGGATCAACACGCCCACTTTTGAGGGGAAAGATTCCTGAGCAGTGAAAAAATACCTCAAAATCTCAGGAATGAAACTTCCTAGAAAGCTCTGGGAGGCCAAGAGTAATCTGTTGTTCCACCTTTTGAGTTGTTTGGCTTTGAATGCTTTTCACTCTACCTATGATGAAGTGATCTAATTTCTTCTACAAGACTATTAATACCAAGTGGCTTAAAACAGGAGTAATTAAAAAAAAATCAGAAACCATGATAGTTTGAGAAAATTGAAATTTGTGAGTAGAAGCACCCTTCTTAATACTTGAGCAATATTAATGGAACAAGGACCTCAAAGGTGGTGTCAAGAGCAAATATGACCAATCAGAAAGGATATATGCACCCCTATATTCCTAGCAGCACAATTTACAATACCTAAGATTTGGAAACAGCATAAGTGCCCATCAGCAGATGAGTGGATTTGAAAACTGTGGTACATCTACACAATGGAATTCTTACCATTTGCAACAGCATGGATGGACCTGGAGAGCATTATGCTAAGCGAAATAAGCCAGTCAGAGAAAGATAAATATCACATAATCTCACTCATTTGTGGAATATAATGAACAACATAAACTGAAGAGCAAACACAGATCCAGAGACAGAGAAGCATCAATCAGACTGTCAAACCTCAGAGGGAAGGGAAAGGGTAAGGGGAGAGATCAATCAAAGGACTTGTATGCATGCATATAAGCATAACCAATCGACACAGATACCAGGAGGGAGCGGGCATAAGCAGGGGGGAGTAGGTGGGAGGGCAAGGGGGGATAAGAACACATATGTAATACCTTAATAAAGAAAATTAAAATTAATTAATTATTTATTTTTAAAAAGAGCAGATATGAGGGAAGGAGCAGAAACAGGAGAGTGTAGCAATAGCTCCCAAGGGGTATTTAGGAGTTAAGGGATATAATGGGAGGTGGGGAGAGAAATGCAGATTGTATTTAAAGAAACACTTTGGAAATCAAGAGTTGTAGATTCAATTCATAGCTTATTGATTGTGGCTATGTGACCCCAAGTTTCCTTAGCTGTAAGGATCAAATAAGGTAAGTACTTTGTATGCTAAAGCGAGAGCAATGATTACTACTCCAAAGGTTGTTCAAAAGTTCAAATAAGATAATTATCAAGTAAAGTAAACATTATATAATCAATGCTTAATTAATGGGAAACTATCATTGTAAAAGTCATTATAGCAGTAATATAGATATAGATCTAGGTTAAAACTTAGTTCTATCCTCATTAGCTTGCAGTTTTAAAAAACAAACAACACCTAAACCCACCTTAAATTTCAGTTTCATCATCTATACAAGGTTATTGTTAAGATTAAATGAAATGGTGGATATTTCATAAACTTATCAACCTCCCCTTGAATGTCAAATGAAATTGGCTAGAATTATCATATATGTCCTGTGAACAATTCAATACCTTTAACAATATGTGTACTAAATTTGGGGGGATGGGAGAGAGGAAAAGATAGAATCTGAACATCATTAAAGAAGACATTTATTGAAGTTATGTTTTCTATTATCTAATTCTAGAGGCCCGGTGCACCAGATTCGTGCATGGGTAGGGTCCCTAAGCCTGGCCAGTGATCAGAGCTGATCAGGGCCTTCCGGCTGTGGGCCGGGACATTCCTTCCCCACATGCTGGCTGAGGCCTTCCTTCATTCCATGCTGCCCCCTGGTGGTCAGTAGACATCATAGTGAGCGATCGAACTCCCAGTCTCCCAAGGGGACACTTTGCATATTAGCCTTTTATATATATAGATTCCCCTAAAAAGAGTGATACATGTTTAACCCTGAGTATGTAAATTTTCTTTTGTAGGTGACTTTTTCCTTCAGAATAAGTAGTTCCATTCTTTGGATCAAATGTTTTATGAATTTTTAAAAATCTATTTATAATCAAGCAGTCCAATTAGATATTTTACTTTAATAAACACTTCTTTACATAAAAAATAAAAATGTTGAACCATGAATGGCAAACACCCTCTCCTTTGTCAGAACTGAGGGGGACAGAAACCAGTAGGAGACATTACTCTTTTGTTTTTTAAAGAAACAGCCTAGTCCAGCCAGTGTGGCTCAGTAGTTGAGTATCAACCTGTAAAACTGGAGTTCACAGTTCAATTCCCAGTCAGGGCAGAGGCCCAGGTTGTGGGCTTGATCCCCAGTGTGGGGCATGCAGGAGGCAGCCGTTCAATGATTCTCTCTCATCATTGATGTTTCTATCTCTCTCCTCCCTTCCTCTCTGAAATCAATAAAAAAGTATATTTAAAAACTAGAGGCCCAGTGCATGAAATTCATGCATGGGGAGTGTCCCTCAGCCCAGCCTGCACCCTCTCTGGGACCCCTCCAGGGATGTCTGACTGTCTGTTTAGGCCTGATCCTGGAAGGATTTGGACTAAACAGGCAGTCAGACATCCCTCTCACAATTCAGGACTGCTGGCTCCCAACTGCTCGCCTGCCTGCCTTCCTGATTGCCCCTCACCACTTCTGTCTGCCAGCCTGATCACCCCCTAACCACTCCCCTGCCAGCCTGATTGATGCCTAACTGCTCCCCTGCCAGCCTGATTGCCCCTAACTGCCCTCCCCTGCAGGCCTGGTCACCCCCCAACTGCCCTCCCCTGCAGGCCTGGGTCCCCCCGAACAGCCCTTCCATGCAGGCCCAGTCACCCCCAACTTTCCTCCTCTGCCAGCCTGGTCACCCCTAACTGCTCTCCCTTGCAAGCTTGATCACCCCCAACTGCCCTCCCTTGCAGGCCTGGTTCCTCCTAACTGCCCTCCCCTGCTGGCCATCTTGTGGTGGCCATCTTGTGTCCACATGGGGGCAGCCATTTTTGACCACATGGGGGCAGCCATCTTGTGTGTTGGAGTGATGGTCAATTTGCATATTACTCTTTTATTAGATAGGATAAATAAATAAATAAATAAACAAATAAATAAAACAGCATAAGAGAAATGCATCATCTTCTGGGAGAAGAAGAGAGAGGAGGTGTTATGTTGAAGAAGGGAAGTGGGGGGTCAATAAAAATGCTGAATTATTACAGTCAGGAACTGTTTGGGTTGACCATATATTCATCCCATAATTATGATTCACTGAGAGTCTGCTAAAGAAGAAAGATGGAGACTTCTAAGACTGAGCCATGGTCAGGAAGCTTCATTCATCCTCAGGGGAAGCATGCCAGACTCAGGAGAGGCTTCCACCCTGGGGCAAAGGATGGAGGAATGGAGATTCTAGGGTTTGATGCCACTGATATAATTTCCTTTTTTGAACTCTCATCCACTAAACAAAATTTTTAACAGTTTCTGGTAGTGATATCCTGAGATGTTAGTGTCTAATGCTAGAATTCACTATGAATACATTATAATTAGGCCATAGACAATATCTACAGCATTTTTCTCTGGCTCCTATTTCTGACTCTATCATTTATGTTCCTTTATCTCTGCTATGGCATTGTCCTCAACTCCATTCTTTGACTTTCAAAACATAATTGCAACCATAAAATAAATATCAAAGGCAAACATCAAAACAAAGAAAACAATATTTACTAAGACTTTATGTATCTGAAAGTTTGGAAGAGATGAATATGGTTTTCTATCAAAGGAACAAGAGAATCTTAAAATAGATTATTATTATTATCATCAACATTATTACTTATTGTCCTTGGGCCACTATGAGATTTTGTGATTCCATGTAATTTATTATTCTTCTCTCATCTCTTTTCTGATAAAAGAAAAACAAACATACAGACATAAACCCAATAATGACACCAACAATCCCTTCTTTTTCCTCATGCAAAGCAATTTAGCTCTCCATTGCCCCTGCTGTCAATTTAGGTCAGGGCTTCTCTTACATGCCCAAAAATTCAGCAGGAGATTTGAAATGGCTGCTTTGAAGAGCCTGGTTAACTTGGACTGTAGAAAGTCTTTCATCTTTTTTATCTTTAAGCATCTGAGATAATGGGGGATTGAAGCTTAAGAAGAGTTTTTACTTTGCACCAACACTGGTCTAAGAACCATAAAAAATATATATTAACCAGTTTAATTCCACAATTCCCCTATATAATCAGCATTACCCACATTGTGCAGACAAGGACACTGAAATACAGAAAGATTATAGAATTGTCCAAAGTTACTTAACTAGAAAGTGGCATAGCGGGGAAGGAGTTTTATTTGTTTGTTTTTTAGTCAGGATAGGCTAGATTTTGCTAAAATAAATTAATAAATCAATTTAGAATTTCAGCAACTTAATGGAATAGTCCTTGACACCAACTTATTTTAAATTCATAGATGTTAAATAGAAATAATTTTCAAACAGCAAAATCATATTGAAATGTAAACCTTTCTAAGCTTGGTTTTAAGGAACCCCTATTATGTGTAGCACAAATTCCAAGTACCTTGTCTACTTATTCATTTTAAAATAACTTTCATAATTATGTAAAAGTGAAATGATTCTTTGCCTCCCTACCCACAGAGTCACCAGAGTATGGCATAGGATTACCACATCAAAGTAATTCTAGTAGAAAAAAAGATTGTGCACAGAATTGAAAAAGACCAGGATTCAAACCCCAGCGCTACTATTGACTAGGTTATGGACCTATGTTAGTTATTCTTCTGGTTTTTAATTTTTTCAAGTACAAAACATTGTCTCAACAGGATTGTCTTTAGGAATACGTAAATAATATGTTCCAAGTGGCTGGGAAATTGCCTTGTCTTTGGGTGCAGCAGTCCTGGGTTTGAATTCTAGTTCTAATGTATATGTGACATGGGGGCAGTTACTAATTTCCTCACCTTTGAAATGGTAATAACAATAGCAACCTGGATCTCTAAGGGTTATGAGAAGCTTAGAGATAAAACACAGAAAGCTCATAGTTGAACTGATATGCAGCAAGAGCTTAATATGTGGTTGATCTGAATATTTAATATTATCAATTTTCTACATCTGTAAGACACAGAGAACATGATATTTTTAAATTGTTTTTTGAGGCATTAATTACCCCAGCTTCAATCAGCTTAAACCGCAAATGAAATAATCACACATTATTCATCTCTTCTTTTAAATCCCTTCACTGACTCACCAGTGCCTTCTGTGTAACATTTTAATTTCTAACCCTAACATTTCATGTATCTGCACAGCAGGCTTCCTAAGCAGCTCTCAGCTCTTCCTATACAGGTTCCCTGGGCACAAGGAGGACTCAGTTCATTAAGGCATATGGTATGCTAGATGCTGTACAGAAAATTGAGAAAACCAGTTCCTGCAATTAGACTTCTCAAATTGACTTCGTTATATAACACAGGATTGATTGTTAAGTTTCTCCATCATATTTTTCTTGCTCAGACACTCAAATGCTCTACTTCCACTTTTCTCTCCCTTCATATCTTTCTATATCTGTCTTAATTGGAATAGCTCTAGAGCTTAATTAAAACAATCTAGTTTATAAAATTTGTCTAGATGAGTAATATAACCTTGCATTGATTATGCATTGATGTGGGCATTAAACTCATGCTCTCTCAACTGCAGTGGGCTAAACAACATTTTCCATTTTAAATACCACCTTCATATTATTGTTGAAAGATTTAATTTATATAAGGTGACAAGAACAACACAACAAACCTCCAGGTCTTAAATACTATAGCCTAATGAGAACAAAGAAGAAGTACTATACCGTGCATATAAATCTATGATGCATCTTCAGAGTTTTAAAACTTTAAAAAGCACTTAGTTACCGAATATTTTGGAAAGCACTACAGATTTAACTAAAATATAATATACTCACATTTTATTTGTGTTGGTCATTATAGTCAACACAGTTATAGCTGCACAGTGATAGTTCTTTAATCTGTGCAATGAATATTTTGAACTAGGAATTTACTAGTGACTAAGTTTATAGAAGACACTCTGTGCTCTCAAAGAGGATTGAAAGATGAGAAGGAATTTTCAGGGAAAGCAGAAGAATCTTTCAACTAGATGAAACATTATGAACAAAGATCCTAAGTCTGAGATGAGGCTGGAATAGCAAATAGTGGTTTGATCTCCTAGTTCCTTGTGTTCCATATTTAAGAATTTATCTTAAATGAAATGATCCTCAAAATCCTATAGCAGAAAGGGGTTTAAAAGGAAAAAAAAAATCTCATAATTTACAACAAAATATAGTTATTAAAGCAGGGTATGTTCAGTATGTAAAAACAACACTACAAATTCACCTAATGTCAACCTGGTGTATCAGAAAAGGGTATTTTTGAGAAAGAGATGTCAATTTCAAGCTCTGAAGGCTGAAAAGGCCAGGTAAAGAAATATGAAGGCTATTTCTCACAGAAGGAAAAACATGCAATGGTCTGGCAAAGAGAGAGCTGGATATATTAAGTCTGCAGTTATGCAGTGGGCAGTAGTGTGTGGTAGAGAGAGCAGAATTCTGTAAGAGGCAAGGGATGAAGTGGGATGTGTGAGCAAGGTTGGAACCAAGATTGGCGTTAAACCACCATTGGGTACTGTTAAGTTTATTCTAGCAACAATGAGAATTGCCTTTACCATTTTCTTCCTCTTCTGGTCAACACAGACAAGTAAAATTCATTGTAATGCCTGGCCGGCATGGTTCAGTGGTTGGGTGTCGACCTATGAACCAGAAGGTTACATTTAATTCCGATTCCCGGTCAGGGCACATGCCCAGGTTTCAGGTTCAATCCCTAGTTAGGATGCATAGGGGAGGCAACCGATTGATGTTTCTCTCTCACATCCATGTTTCTTCCTCTCCTTCTCTCTCCCTCTCCCTTCCTCTTTCTCTAGAATCAATGAAAAGCATATCCTCAGGTGAGGATTTAAAAAAACAAAAGAATCTACTATGGGATCTGTGCTACTGTGCTATGGATACAATATTGGGGGGAGGGGATGGTGGAAGATATGGCCTGTGCTCATATCAGGCTCTAATAAAAAAAAATGTGTCACTATAGATAAAGGCTTATCATGCTTTGGAAACACAAAAGACTCTGTGTACTATCTAGGTAAGGGGACAGGTAAGAGAGGAAAAGTATTGTCAAGAAGGACTTCCCAAGGATGAATAGAAAAAAGAGGGAGAAGCTTCGCAAGGACAGAGAAAGACCAGGGGTGCTCAGGACCTGCTGGGAAGGGTGTCAGCTATACAACTGATTCTAGGACAGAATCTGTGAACAGCGAAAACAGGCCTTTGTTCCAAAAGGTTTCCTCTCTACTTCGAAGAAAGAACCAGATTTATTCCTTTGTTAAATATAAAACCAGTCACATTAACTGACTTTAGGTTAAACTTGACAGGATCAAGGGACAGGAATAGGAGACATGACTATTTTAATCTTAAGTAACTTTATTTCTATACCTCTAATAGGGAGTAAATCAAAGGCTCATGATAGCTCTGCAGCTGGTAAAGGGAAGCATGATGCAGATAACTATTTTTATTTAAATCAATGTGTTGTATTCATAGAGAATAGGGCAGGATGCTGCAGCTGCAAGAGGGAATTTAAAATTAGAGCAGCTTCAATAGTGCTGTTCACAATTTCATCCAAATTCCCGAGCCTTGCCCTATAGTAAGCATTTTTTTTTTTTTTGCACGTGTGATGCATATGAACACACATTTAATTTTTCATGGGAGATTGAGACTAAACTGCCCTGGAGTCTGAAAATAAAATTATTGTCTGTTTGTCTTTTGGATAATAATCTCTCTCTCCCTCTCTCTCTTCCATAGATTCATAGCCATGTCAAAACTGCTACCTCATAGCTGCTGCTTCTACAAATAAACAGCATCATTCAATTTCCAGTACCTGAGCAGGTACTGTTTGTTCCACACACAACAGAATTATAAAAACTTCCCTCCAGTGTTATCTGACCAAAAATAATTGCTGCATTTCAAAGAGTTGCTTATATAACCCAGATGTCCTAGATTCCTTTAGGTTTCGAGGGTCATCTTTTACTTTAAAGCCCAAATAAAGAGAGTACAAGTCCTTACCCTGCTTGTTCACTGGGTTTCCTTCTTCATACATTTCTGAGGCCCTTCACAGACATCGCAGGTCAGATAAATCATAGTATATAACCCTGCTTACTTGAATGTTGTCCTCTTCAATGATAATATCATTGCTTTATATCTACAGAGCCTTTTACAAAGAACATGCCTATTCATCATTTCATTTATCCTCTCATTATCTTGTACACAATGCCACTCAGATGCTAATGACACAGACTTAATTGCAGCTTGGATCCACGTTTTAGGCCACATCTCATACTGCCTCAAGTCTTGTGAGGTTGTTATAGTCAAATGAGAGAATCCATGTCAGAAAACACTGAAATGGATGATGTGTGTTCCAGATAGAGTGCTGTTGTTTTATTTTGTTGTTATGTTTGACATAGTTAAAGGTGTGCCAGGCCAGGCTCTCCCTTCTGTTCTATTGTTTGGATAATGATCATATTAATCTCTCTGCATGTTACATCCATTACACTGCCAAGCATACAAGGATGCTCTATTCTGAAAATTCCTTTGCGTATAGTCCAAGGAATTGCATGATGTTAATGTCTGAAGTTTCTTAGCTCAAGGGAGAACTTATGCAGCTTGACAATCCTGTCTTTGGTACATATTTCTGCAAACTGCCCAGCCCCCTCAGCTAGGCTCTCACTATCTCTAGGGAGAGTAGACCTGCCATTGATAAAGTTAGCAAAACAACAATGCCACTGATTGATTTAGAAGTGACAAATGTGTCAGGATTCCCCGTGGGAAGCTGTGGAAATCTGGCTTGTCCAAACATCCTTGGCAACTGTTAAAAGTCTTTTCAATTGTGGTAAGTTGTAGTCTGGCTGACTAATTCAAAAGGAACTCATGCATGGCGCAATTTTCTGCCAGCCTTGCATAGAAACACCCAGTAATAAACCCATGGAAGTAACATTTGCTTTCCAATCTCACAAAGGCCTCAGTTAGGATTTTTCTTTCCTTCACAGTCAGGTGGGTGGACTGAATAACCCAGAGAGGAAAGGGCTGACTCTACCGGGAATATTAGCAGTCCCTAAATAGCTTGGGTCTGAAAATTACACTGAAGGAAGAATTTGTCTCCAGTAAATGTGCACTCCTTCCTTTAGTGTATTCACTTTATGCCAAGCAGTTTTTTCTTTAATGATCTTCCTCCTCCAGTACAATTTACCTGCAGTCCTTCCACATATTCACGCACACCACCCCTTCTCATTCTGACTCAGGATTGCCGCCTCACTTCCTGCCTTTCCTTAATGATGACCTAAATAGTGAAAATTCTATTCAGAATTTTTTGGCTCAGTTCCATTTCACTTATATGAGGAAAAAAAAACACATTATGAAACAACCCATAATTTATATGCACCTGACTTCTTTGTAAAGTATATGTAAAGCATTTAAATGAATTATGTATATATTTAAGATTTCTTGGTAAATACTTTATACTAGTAGATGAAAGCTATTATTAAAATTAGCTTCAATGAAGTTAAGGAAGGGAGGGAAAAAGCTAAGCAGAAAATATTACCATCATAAATAAAAATACCCAGTTCATAAATCATAACTAAAATGGCTACATTGATGTTCATAGTATGTAATTCTATAATTGTGATTTTTCACAAGGTTGCACATACTTTTAAACACAATATTTCATGCAATCACCACCTAATCTTACCAATTGTAAAGGAGAGAGAAATATATATTTTTAATCTGTTTTTAGAAAGGAATAACTATATTAAAAGAAAGATAGTATACCTCCTTTCCACAGCATATCAAAAACTAGAGTTTTGTGTTTAAAACGACTGGTTTATAATCTTTAAGAAAACTTCTCTCACTTTTTACTAGATATTGAAATAAAACCATTATCATTATCAATAATCAATTTTCTACCTTTATAGTAAGTGAAAAAAAAATCCATGTTGCTTAAAACATTAAATGTTTCCAAATCCTGCTATTGAAAAACACAAAGCTATACTTTTTTGAATCTGTTTGAGAAAAAAATCAATAATTACGAGTAAGGTAAAACAAAAATAAGGTTATATGGCTCAGAAGCTAATCAATGATTCTTTGCTATAGTGTATATATTTGTCACTTTTGGTTTGTCCTAAATCATACCTTTTGAGTATTTGGGGACTTTCCCACACTGTGAATCCTATCCTTCAAAAGTCAGTTCCAGGACTCAGTGTACCAGCTAGGGCAGTGGTCGGCAAACTGCGGCTCGCAAGCCACATGCGGCTCTTTGGTGCCTTGAATGTGGCTCTTCCACAAAATACCACATGCAGGTGCGCACGTACAGTGTGATTGAAACTTCGTGGCCCATGCGCAGACGTCGGTTTTCGGCTCTCAAAAGAAATTTCAATTGTTGTACTGTTGACATTTGGCTCTGTTGACTAATGAGTTTGCCAACCACTGACCTAGGGCATAGGCAGGTGATTTAGATTCTACCAACTGGACACACCTGTGTGATGGGGCTAGCGAGAACAAGAGGAATCTTTGTGACAAGTTGGAAAACAAAAAGTGGGCATGGGCAGAATCCGTCCTGCAGTAAGTAATGTGGTAAAGGAGTAGACCCTTTGAGAATGACAGTGTGGGAGCTTGTGTGTGGACTCAGAACTATACTATTTGTGGGGATGACAGTCATCTCTTCTACAATACTTCACAAGGCATCGCTGGGGGGCGGGGGTGCGGGCGGAGAGGGGAGGGAGAGGAGAGAAAGAGATTTTTTCCTGGATAATCTTTGGCTCTCTGGAAGATACTTTGAACTACCTAATAAACTTTAATAAATTTCCACCCTGTTTTCCCTAAGAACATTGACTAATACACTGAGCAACAACTTTCCCCTTGTATTTGAATACAGTGTTCTCCTCGTTCTGATCTCATTTTCTGACCTCCTTTGTTTAGTTTAATCTTAACATAATTATCCATGGGTGAAAAACAACCCACCCTCTTTCACAATATTTGAGTTCCCTCTTCATTTAAACAAAATTAGGCCGATTTAATATACTTGAAATTACGTGGGAAGCCTTGTCAAATAAAAATAACTATGTTCTATTTATATACATATTTTGTTAAAATGAATGTTATAGAGATTTCAGTCTGCTTCAGAAATGAACTTGCAAAGATTCAGAGCCACGTTCAAACAGGAAACTTTCAGACATAGCATATGTCCAGCCAGGGACATCAGACAAGCGTGGTGATTCTCTGTGTCTGGCAGTGATACTCTGGGTATTTGCATTTCACATATTGGAAGTTTATGAATTATTTTCAATGCTAAATACACCACTTGCAATAAGCCATGTGCCTCGTTTTAAAATCTTACTTTATATGCTGAAATTATATGTTGAATCTAAAAGTATACAAATTTTATATTATTCTCTATGTCATTTTACAGTAATTATTATTTACCAAGAAGTTGTTGTCTTGGAATGTTATATCTTACTAGTGGCCCAGTGCACGAAATCCGTGCATGGGGGGGTGTCCCTCATCCTGGCCTGCACCCTCTCCAATCTAGGACCCCTCAAAGGATGTCCCACTGCCGGTTTACATGGATTGGGCCTAAACCGGCAGTCGGACATCCCTCTCACAATCCAGGACTGCTGGCTCCTAACTGCTCACCTGCCTGCCTGCCTGCCTGATTGCCCCTAACCACTCTGCCTGCTGGCCTGCTAGCCCCCAAGTGCCCCCCTGCCAGTCTGATCACCCCCATCTACCCCCCATGCCAGTGTGATTGCCCCCAACTGCCCCCCTGCCAGCCTGCTCACCCCAAACTGCCCCCCCTGCTGGCCTGCTTGCTCCAAACTGCCCCCCCTGCTGTCCTGATCACCTCCAACTGCCCCCCACTAACGACCTGCTCACCCCCAACTAGCCCCCCTGCTGGTCTACTTACACCCAATGGCCCCTCCCCCCCACCAGCCTGATCATCCACAACTGCCATCCCATCCTAGCCTGATCACTCAAAACTGTCCTCCCCTCTTAGCCCCTAACTGACTCTACCTCGGCCCCGCCACCATGGCTTTGTCCAGAACAGCCGTGGGCAAACTACGGCCCGTGGGCCGGATCCGGCCTGTTCGGCTGTTCTATCAGGCCTGCGGAGCCGAAAGAGCAGAGGGTTCTCTTGCTCTCCCCTCTACTCCTTTACTTTGAATTTATATTAGTTCACACAAACACTCCATCCATGCTTTTGTTCCGGCCCTCCGGTCCAGTTTAAGAACCCATTGTGGCCCTCGAGTCAAAAAGTTTGCCCACCCCTGGTCCAGAAGAACGTCCAGAGGGTTTCCTGGAAGGTCTCCCAGTCTAATTAGCATATTACCCTTTTATTAATATAGATAGAGGCCTGGTGCATGGCTGGGGGCCAGCTGGTTTGCCCTGAAGGGTGTCCCGGATCAGGGTGGGGGTCCCACTGGGGTGCCTGGCCAGCCAGGGTAAGGGGCTAAGGGCTGTTTTCAGGCTGTCCACTCCCCCTGGTGACCCAAGCTCCCAGCCCCTCCTTTATTTCTTTTTTTTTTTCAGCCCCTCCTTGAGTAGAGGCCAGGGCCAGCTGAAAGCAGGTATCTGTGATTTATTTATCTTCTATAATTGAAACTTTTTAGCCTTGAACAGAGGCCAGGGCCAGCCAGGGCGGACAGAAAGCTTGGCTTCCTCCATCACCGGGGGCAACCCAAGCTTCCTGCTCGCTCCAGCTCCGTGGCCACCTCCATCTTTGTTGGGTTAATTTGCATACTCACTCCTGATTGGCTGGTGGGTGTAGCAGAGGTACGGTCAATTTGCATGTTTCTCTTTCATTAGTGTAGATAGAAAAGCAAAGTGTTTTGTTTTTTATCAGTTGAATTATAGTCAAATCTATAACCATGCCACTTTTAAGTTTTGTCATTCATGGATAGTCATTGCTTTACTTTGATGCATTTGCATGGAATCTTATATCTTTAGGAAAATCCATGAAAAGGACTCTGACCTCTAAATTGCAGGCTTCTAAGCAGATCATGTCTTTGAACTGGATGAATATTTATAGAACTTTAAGGAATGACTGAATTAAAAAAAAAAACTACTGGCAAATAATCAGGATAAAAATAACTATTGAACTAAATGAATTGAGAATAATTATTCTTATGGGTCTGTTTAAAATATTTTTTAAAATGTCTTTATTGATTAAGGTATTACATATGTGTCCTTATACCCCCATGGGCCCCTCACCCCCCCACTCATGCCCTCACCCCCCTGGTGTCTGTGTCCATTGGTTAGGCTTATATGCATGCATACAAGTCCTTTGGTTGATTTTGCCCCCTTACCCCCACCCTCCCGTACCTTCCCTCTGAGGTTTGATGGTCTGATCGATGCTTCACTGTCTCTGGATCTGTTTTTGTTTATCAGTTTATGTTGTTCATTATATTCCATAAATGAGTGAGATCATGTGATATTTATCTTTCTCTGACTGGCTTATTTCACTTAGCATTATGCTCTCCAGTTCTATCCATGCTGTTGCAAATGGTAAGGATTCCTTCTTTTTTATCACAGCATAGTATTCCAGTGTATAGATGTACCACAGTTTTTAATTCACTCATCTGCTGGTGGGTACTTAGGCTGTTTTCAAATCTTAGCTATGGTGAATTGTGCCGCTATGAACATAGGGGTGTATATATCCTTTCTGATTGGTGTTTCTAGTTTCTTGTAGACAGCATATATATGGGTCATGGTTTTTTATCCATTCATCCACTTGATGTCTTTTGATTGGATCATTTAGTCCATTTATTTTTAAAGTTATTATTGATAGGTACTTGTTTGCAGCCATTTTTATTTTTTGTGCCTGTGTTCCTTCTTACCTTTTTATTTCTTCTTTTTGCACCAGTCCCTTTAGCATTTCTTGCATTGCTGGCTTGGTAGTGATAAACTCCCTTAGCATTTTTTTTTTTTTTTTATCTGTGAAGCTCCTTATTTCCCCTGCAATTTTGAATGATAGCCTTGCTAGATAGAGTATTCTTGGATTTAGTCCCTTGCTTTGCATCACTTTGTAAATTTCCTTCCATTCTTTTCTGGCCTGATGTGTTTCTGTAGAGAAATCATTTGATAATCTAATGGGAGCACCTTGTATGTAACTTTCTGTCTCTCTCTTGTAGCCTTTAAGATTCTCTTTGTCCTGAACATTTGCCATCATATTTATAATGTGTGTTGGTGTGGGTTTTTTCGGGTTCACATTGTTTGAGACTCTCTGTGCTTGTGCGACTTTTTCTTCCCCACATCAGGGAAGTTTTCTGACATTATTTCTTCAAATAGGTTTTCTAACCCTTATTCCTCTTCCTGTTGTTCTGGCACCCCTATTATTTGTATGTTGCTTCGTTTCATGTTGTCCCATAGCTCCCTTAGGCTCTCCTCCTGTCTTTTCATTTTTTTTCCAATTGCAGTTCAATTTGGGTGTGTTTTGCTTCCCTGTCTTTTAATTGGCTAATTTAGTCCTCCACTTATCCTAGTCTATTTTTGAAACTTGCCATGGTGTTTTTTATTGCAGCTATATCACTCTTCATTTCTTCTTGATTCTTACATAAGTTGTTGATTTTTTCATCCATCTGGTTTATGAACTGTATGACCCTTATTCTGAATTCTTTTACTGACATATTGCATGCCTCTGTTTCACTTAGCTGCTTTTCTGGCGATTCCTCCTTTTCTTTCTTTGGGGGTTTCTTTGTCTACCCACTTTTATCTCACGGACGGATCTAGATGTCAAGTCATGCAGGGGCTGCTCCTAGGGTGGCAGTGGCTCCTCGGGCTGTGGTTGTTCCTCGGGTGGTCATGGTAGTGGGTGCTCCTCATTTGGCAGTGGCTCCTCTGGTAGGTGCTGTTTGCAGCAGTGGTGGCTCCTCTGGTTGGTGAGGGGGAGGCTGCTTGCACAGCTGCTGCTCCTCAGATGGGGGTGGGCTGCTCATGAGGCTGCTCATGTGTCTGCTGCTCACGTGGTCACAGTGCCCTGGGCTAAAGTGTTGGGCCGGTCCAAGGGACGTGCGCTTCAGAACTCACAGGAGCCTACACCCAGGGTGGCTGGGTCTCGGTGACCATGGGACCACAGCCGAGGTAGGAGGTCCCTGGCAGGGATGGCTATAGAGTCACAGGTGTTATATGAGGGCACCCTGGGTGGAGGTGAGGCTGGGCTCACAGTTACAGCAGCTCTCCCCTTCAAAAAGGCAAGGCCTCTGAGGAGAGCCGGCCTCCCAGTACTGTTTGCAACGGTAGCACAGGCTGCCTAGTTAGGTGAGCCTGGTTAGCCTGCTCCCGAAGGTCCTGGGGGATCTAACTGTGCCTCACTCACACACACACACACATACACACACACACACACCACATGACCACACACTCCTCTTTTGCTCCCTCACTCACTCATGCTCTCTCCCTCACTGCTGCCTTCTTCCTCCCTCTGTAGTTGGGTCTGGGGTGTTATTGACCCATTTGTGGATGGACTTTCCTCTCTGGGTGTCTGGTTATGTGTCTCGCTCTCTAGCACATTGGCTGGACAGGATAAAATTCACGTTGACAAGACACAACACAAAGGGAACAAAATGCAAACATACTCATGACACCGATAATCCCAATATAAGTGACCACCAGAGAAAAGAGAATTAGGGGAGAGTAAAGAGAGCACAAATGATATCAAAGAGAGAAAAAAAGATATGAGAGAAAAGAAAAAGAAAAAGGAATATATATATAAATAAAACACCATCGAACAAATAGATAAACCAAAAAAATGCAAATACCAAACTCCCAGAAAAGAGGGTGGGAGCAGAATATGCAGAGGCTGAGCTTATATACAGAAAATAAGGTTAAGAATTGGATGAATATGGGGAGGACCTCAGTTCAGTATAGAGGAAGTAGAAAGGGGATGAATGGATAAGAAGAAAGAGAATGAGAAGAAAATAATAATAATAATGTTTACAAAAAATTGATTTAAAAATGGTATAAAAAATAAAAAATAGCAAATAAAATGAAATAGAATGATGGAAAAATAATTCGAAAACAAATAGAAAATAAAGCAACAAACAAAAAAAAGAAAAATAGAGAAAAAAATAATAAAATAAAATAAAAATGAAAAAGTGAAATGTTGTTCCTATGGCTGGCTTAAGATTCCAGTCTTCTGTACTGTCTGTTGTTTCTCAGCTTCCTATTGCTGGGACTGTAGGCCTCCCTTTAGGTCAGTCCCTGTGGACTCTTAGGGACTATTCAGATATATTTTTTTAACCTTTTGTACCATTCAGGGTGTATTCTGGGTGTGGCTGTATTGGTTGACTGGAGACTGGAGGGAGGGGCTATCTCTTCAGGAGAAAGTGGCTGCCCAGGTCCCAGGCTCAGGTATGACTCAGCGCCAGACTCGCTGCCACTTCTCCTGGGCCCTCTCCTCTCCCCAGGCTCCAAAAGTCCACACCTCCTTCTGCACATCAGCCACGTGTGAGTGTCCATATCTGAAAGGTCCTATGAATTAGGTTGAGTGAAGAAAAG
Organism: Plecotus auritus; assembly: GCF_963455305.1. Classification (NCBI taxonomy): domain Eukaryota; kingdom Metazoa; phylum Chordata; class Mammalia; order Chiroptera; family Vespertilionidae; genus Plecotus; species Plecotus auritus. Next base: position 150,308,607 of record NC_137772.1, read on the forward strand.
CAGAGGCCACAGAGAGGGGAAAGACTGCACCTCTGCAAGCTCCTCTCCTGCCAGCACTGC